>NW_012155284.1:1615705-1617187 GCF_000956105.1 Propithecus coquereli
TTATTCATTTTTCTTTCCCTTTTATTGCTTTCTATTCCTTGAACACTTTAAAAAATCTTTGGCTCTTTCCTTTGTTCTCATTAAATTGTATACATTTTAAAAATCCAGAAACAATTTAAATTTAAATTCAATCACATAGCGATTCTTTATAAGTAACTTTTTTTCCTAATTAACATCATAGGTCAGTAGGGTTTTTGTAATACTACTACATCCTTTCCAAGCACTGAAGTTCTCTGGGATTTTGGAGTGGCAAGAAGGCCCAATGGGAAGAGAGTGCTTCATAGACTTGCTGTCAGTGTGGGACTCTAGTGGCTCTGTAATTTGAGCATCCTGTGATTTGTATTTGGAAATTGTCACTAATGTGATATCGTTGACTTACTATTTAATCTGTACGTGTATAATTGCTGACTAAAGGAAAATTTTAATCTAAATGAGTAATTACAGAATTATAACATGCTCTTATTATATTTTTGAAAAGTTTGTGAATATGCTCTTGGTCTATACCTGCGTTTAAATCCCAGCTAAGCCATTTACAAACTGTCTGATCTTGGACAAGTCATTTAATTCCTCTAAACCTCTTTTTGCTCTGTAAAATAGGGCTAATAGGTGTTAGTAGGATTAAATATGATGATTCATGTAATGTGTTTAGCTCATCTGGTATATAGCAAGCACTTAATGTTAGGTGCTACTTTTGCTATTGCTGTTATAACTAATAGTTCTACTACTACTGTTTCAATAAGCTCTTATATTGCATTTTGAAAGTTAATCTCAACATGGGGCAAAAGAGGTAGAAAAAAAGATGTAATAATTTATGTAATATAGGGTTACTATAAAATTTTTTTGGCTTAACAAGTTATGTGGAAGTTTTTATATGGGAAAATATAAAATGATTTTCAAGATAAGTGGCCTTGCTTTCGTTCTATTTTTGTTCTTCTGCTTTCCTTATTGTATTTGCAATTCACTGTATTTTACATTCATTCTTTGTCATTTTACTTTGCTATGGAACACTATTTCCTTTTAATCTATCCAGAAAAGAGTTGCTTCCTAATTTACACCTTTTTGCTCTGGCTTCATATTAAATAACAGGAGACATAAGGAAACCAAAGTACTTTGAAAAGACCTAGAAATTATTCTTCATGATGCTTTCCATTTCCTTCACCAAGCGCTTACAAGTTTACACTGTTTAGTAAAGTCCAGGACAAGTCAGTCTTTCAGAGGGGAAGATTTACATTTATTATCTACCTTGATTGGCAGAAAATGGATTATATAGAGCTGATTGTAGTAACAAAAATAAACATTTCTAACAATACAATAAAAAGACAAAAATACCATTAAACTCTCTTACCATATAAAGTAATAATATGTTATTAGAAAAAGACATATAAATATGCTCTGTACATTGACTATACAAGGCTCATATAACCTATATGTATAAACATATAAAATATATGTAGCATAATTTTATATGGTGTATCATAAATG
>NW_012155284.1:1618538-1622192 GCF_000956105.1 Propithecus coquereli
CATCTTATCTATCTTTATGCCCTTTTCAGTATGTTCCATATTTTCTTTCCTCCATATTTTCATTTTTGTATTTTCTTCTCATATATCTTTTAGTTCAGTAATTTTTTCAGCTGTGCTAATAATACACTGTTATGTTTATCCACTAAAGTCTTAATTTCAGTGATCATTTTTTTAGTCCTAGAGTTTTCATTTAAATGTTGTTATTCTACCTTTTTGCTGATGTTCTAAATGTTGTCGCTTAATTTATTTGTTATGTTAATCATAATGGTTTTTAAGCCCACCTCTGATAGCTCAATTATCTAATTCCACAGTGGGTCTGGTTTCTATTTTCTTTTGCTTCTCTTGGTTTCCTGATGCTTGTATTATTATCTCCTCACATCCTTGGATATTTTTATTGTATCCCAAATGCTGTATATGCATAGTAATTTGAAATAATTTGAGAACGTCAATGATATTTTAAAGAGGATTTGTATTTGCTTCTGGCAGGCAGCAAGTCTAGGGGCACTAGCAAATCCAGATAGTTGTAAATTAACAGAGGGAGTGAGATGATTTAAAATGAGCTTTATTTCCTGTGAGTGATGGTCTGTTTCTGTTTTCCTGCTTAGTCCAAGATTATAACCTTTTCAGACACCAAACCATACAAGGTTTTATCTTCTCTTTGGTGGGCTCTGAAGGATAATTTTTGTGCCCCTGCACTATAAATTTATTAAAACCTCTACTTCCCTTCTCAGCCTCTCAGCCATGCTTTTGACATTGGCAAAAGCCAATGACTGACTTCTCATCTGGGCACATCTGTGTTTGTGATCAGGGTATCGTGTCTTTTCATTTCATTATCGAATTTATATATAACTTTTAAGCCATTGGTGTATATGCACCTCACTTTTACATGAGCACAGAATCTCCCAGACTGTCTTTCAATTCATTTTATTATCAGGTTTCTATATATTAAGCCATTCAGTGTATATGTAACTTACTTTTATTAATATAATAGCACCAAGTTTCTGAAGGGGTCTCAGTTCACAAAGCCCTTGGTGTCCTAGTTATTTTTTCATAGGCGACTTGGCAAAAACAAATAAAGCCCTAACAATTCCGTTTTTTAAGTAGTTATGTCCAAACAACTTAATTAATATCCATGATCTAATAATGTAATAGTCATTTGAAAAAATAATACATATAAAGTGAAAGAGAAAAAAGATATTTTAATTTCTTTTTGAAATAACCACAATTACTTATAGGATATGAGCACCTGTTGGACACTACATAGCTACTCAAATCTTGGAGTAAGATTAGATACCATAATCCGCATTTCCTGTTTCACATTGATTTTCATATAATCTAATTTCAAAACTGTGAACTACCTTGAACCAGTAGTTCACAGTGGTATTCAAAATGTTGTATGTTGAGTACTGCTGTTTCCTTTAAAACTGCAAGATATCCTGTGATGGATTGTGACATTAACACATTTATCATCAGAGAGGCTTGTAAGTTTGAAAAAGTCCTTAAGCCTCCAGATTCTGGGATCTCTCAGGGAATATGCCTTCATCTTCCAGATGAGAATTTAAGCGTTATAAGTATTGATAAAACAGTCTGAAAAGTTTTTTCTGTAAAGGAATCAAATGTTACAACATTTAAAAGATACTTTTAAAAAGAAGAATCTTTTGATAATCTTAAATAATAAACTTCAATGCCTTTTTTAATATATCTATCTGGAGATGATTAGCAAAGACATTTTGTTGGCTACTCAGGGCAACTAGTTACATGTATAACAGGTAGATGCCTATGAAGCATAATACTATACTGCTTGAGCTGGGTAGGCACAGGGCTCATGCCTGTAATTCCAGCAACTTGGTAAACTGAGGTGGGAGGATCACTTTAGGCCAGGCGTTCAAGACCAGCCTGGGCTACAGAAAAAGACCCTATCTCTAAAAAAATTAAAAAACATTAGCCAGGCATGGTGGTGCACACCCATACTCCCAGTGCCTCTGGAGGTTGAGATGGGATGGTCATTCGAGCTAAGGAGTTCAAGGCTGCAGTGAGCTGTGATGGTGCCACTGTACTCTAGCCTGGATGACACAGCAAGACCCTGTTGCAAAAAAAGAGACTATACTTTAAAAAAAACTTTAATATGTAAATGATTTATCTTTTGTGGCACTATGGATTTGTAAGGAAGCCCAGAAGCTGTCACTATGCCTTTTACTCGTCATTCCCCATGAACTAAAGTGTCTCTATCGTCTTAGGTCTGATGGATGGACATAGGTTGGGCTGCCAAGTCATAGAAATGTCAGGGATGATGGCAGTGTATATATTTTGCATTCTTATCCTGGAATACCAATTGTGTGGCACAGTCTATCAGGATAGGATTTTCTTGTTAGGATGCTGTTTTAGAGATGCTAGAGATGAGATGACTCAAATTTCCTGATCATGGTTGTGCTCTTGGACAAATCACTTTGTGTCTATAAAATGAAGGTTTTCCTATATACCTCTTATATGATCTCTAAAGCTTCTTTTCAACCCCAAAATATATTGATTCTATGTTTCACCTAAAGCCTTTGCTATATTTTTAATACCAATAGGCCATTCCTTTACTGCTAGAATTTATTTGCAGATTTGTAAATCTAATGTAAATAAGCTACCTTCTTAATGGCCATTTAAATCTTCCCTCTGGATTTATCCATGGAGCATAAGGTTTATTGACATGCCTTCCTGTGATGTAGTTCTTAATTGGAAGCACATCTTATAAGAGAATTATAGTCTCCAAATAGGATAATTCCTGTGGTTTAAAAGTTGCCACAAAGGAATACTGGCATTAGAAACCAAAACAGATTTAGTTCTCAATTCTTGTCTCAGAGGCTTATGTTACTATAAACTCAAAACATTGCTGTAGCTACCCAGCTTTATTTTCAGATTAATTGGTTATTCAGTATTTTTCTGGAAACCCATTAATTCATATCCGTTGGAAAGTACATATGTAGTGGGCCATCAAAATGATATAAAAAGTAGAATGTTCTTTTCATTAAAATGTCTGGTGTGGTACTATGCTTAGAGACTTGTTGATTTTCCCAAATTGATGATTTGCTATTTCTTGGAACTTTAAATTTAAAAACATTTAATTAACTTTTTTTTTATTATGCAGCTAATGAAGTTCATTGAGGTAGAAGAGTTAGAAAGCATGGGAAAGTATAAAAATTTATTTTGAATTAAATGGGTTACAATGATTATTTGAAAACTGGATTCACATTTTTTTCCTAAGGTACTTTTCATTTGTATTAATAATATCACTAAAATTTAAGTTCATTTTAGTTTGTTAGAACTCTGGTAGGAAAAGGCAGCCAGAAGAATAGGAAACATTTTGCCTAAAGGATTTTCTGCCAGATAATGTTATTAAATATGTTTGTTTATTTATTCTTAGAATCTTTATTCTAAAAACTAAAAAAGCAATGGAATCATTCATGTATCTCATTGAATTTATGTATTTGAATTTTTGAAAAAAATATATAATCCACTTTAGCCAGTTATATAAAACTGATTCTATATCTAAGTTAAAAAATAAAATATGCAAATCTAGAGACCTGACTAGACAGCAGCACTTTAGGGAAAATATAACTTGGGAGTTTTAGGTAATTATAAGTTGCATATATTATAATAGTCCAGTAT
>NW_012155284.1:1622242-1622684 GCF_000956105.1 Propithecus coquereli
CATTTCTGTTTGTTAGGAAGGAGATTTAGAAATGTGAAGTGTCTTGCCAAGGTCAGACAAGGATTAATGCATATACATGCATTAATGTAGTTGCTGATATATTTGGGTTTTAATCTACCATTTTACTGTTTTCTATTCATTCTGCTCGTTTCATGTTGCTAGTTCCTTTCTTTTCTTATTTTAGTTTGATTATTTTTTTCTTACGCCATTCCCTCTCCTACCTCCCTCCTACTTTTTATGGTTGTCCAAGAGGTTACACCATCCATCCCTGATTTACTGAAGTGTGATATAAAGTAGTACTATTACCATTTCCCATTCTATGAAAGGATCTTCCACTTTAATGCATTTAACAACCCCCTCAACTTAAATGTGTATTTTAATTTTATATGTATTTTAATCTCCACAAGACATCATCACTGTTTTTACAAAAACATTTCTTCCT
>NW_012155284.1:1627046-1629854 GCF_000956105.1 Propithecus coquereli
AATCTGATGGGTGGGCTGCTTTGGATCAGATACTTCTTTTGGACTCATCAGCTATATATAGTCCTTAGGGATGACAATTCTGTGAGAAAGATTTTTCTGGAAGTATTTAAGGGTAGAATAGACAATGAAACATGTTTAATATACCATTTTTAGAACAAGGAATTTCATTATAAGGACTTATGAACTGTATAATAGAACTGAAACTAGATGACTGTAAAATATCAAGGCAGTTCTAGGTTCTAACTTCTCTCTCATCACCCAGCCATTTCATACAGGCACTCTCCTAGCAATATGTTCTTTCTCCCTTCTTCCCTCCCCTTCTCTAGCCTCCTTTACAAGGATTCCAGTTCCTTCACATCTTCACCAAGAATTATCTTAAAAAAAAAAAAAAAAAGCCCTCCTGACAGGTGTGAGGTGATAGGTCCTTGTAATTTTGATTTGCATTTCTGTAATGCTTAATGATGTTGAGTATCTTTTCATAGACCTGTTGGCCATTTGTGTGTCTTCTGTGCAGAATGTCTATTCAAGTTCTTAGCCCAGTTTTTCATTGGGTTATTAAGAGTTTTTTTGGTTGTTTTGCTATTGACTTATAGGAGTTCCTCATAGATTGTGGAGATAAACCCCTTATTAGACCTATGGTTTACAAATATTTTCTCCCATTCCGTAGGTTGCCTTTTAGCTCATTGATGGTTGCCTTTGCTGTACATTTTAATTTAATGTACTCTCATTTGATTATTTTTGCTTTTGTTGCTTGTGTTATTGGTGTCATATCCTTGAAATCATTGCTAAGACCAATGTCATGAAGCTTTTCCCCTATGTTTTTTCTAGTAGTTTCATAGCTCCAGGTCTTATGTTTAAGTCTTTAATGTGTTTCTACTTGATTTTTGTGCATGGTGTAAGATACGAGTCTAATTTCATCTTTTGCATGTGAATATCCAGTTTCCCCAGCACCATTTGTAGAAGAGACTATTCGTTCCCTATTCTGTATTCTTGGCACCATTGTCAAGGATAAGTTGATCATATATGCCTGGGCCTATTTCTGAGCTTTCCATTTTGTTCCATTAGTCTATATCTCTTTGTACCAGTACCATACTATTTTAATTATAGTGTCCTTCAAAGAGCAGAAATTCTTACTTTTGTTGAAGTCCAATTTGTCAGTTTTGTTTCTTTCGGTGATTTATCTAAGGAATTCTTGCCTAAACCACCATAACAGATATTTTTCCCTATGTTTTCTGTAGAAGTTTTATGTTAATGATTCGTTTCTGCGTTTTGTTCTATGACCTACTTTGAGTTTTTTGTATAGTCCAAGGTTTGGATTAGGTTTTTTTGGTTTTTTTACTTTTGGTATTTTGGCTTATGGATATCCAATTCTAGCACTGTTTATTGAAGACTCTCTTTTTTTCCTTTGAATTGTATTTGCATCTTTGTCAAAAATCATCAAATGTGTGTGTGTGTGTGTGTGTGTGTGTGTGTGTGTATAGATTCTCTATTCTGTCCCATTGATATCTTCTTTTTCCACTATCATGTTGTATTGATTGCTGTGCTTTATATAAGTCTTGAAATCAGATAATGTGTAAACCTTCAACTTTGCTACTGTTTTTCAAAATTGTTTTGGCCATTCTTTTCTATTTCTAGTATTTGATTTCTACAAAATAATTCTGTTGGGATATTGATTGGAATTGTGTTAAGTTTACAGATAGTTTGAGGAGAATTAAAATAATAACAATATTGAATCTTCCTCTTCATGAACACTGTATATCTCTCCATTTATTTAAATCTTCTTTAATTACTCTAATTAGTGATTTATCATTTTCAGCACACAGATCATGCATATATTTTGTTAGATTTATACCAAAATATTTTAAAGATTTTTTTAGTATAATAAGTATTACTTTTAAAATTTCAGTATCTAATTGTTCATTGCCCATACGTAGGAATATTGGTTTTCTACCTTGTTAAACTCACTTTTTAGTTCTAGTACCTTTTACAAAATTTTTTTGAGTTTATATGTAGACAATGATATCTTTTAGGATTTTAAAAAAGAATACTTTGTTTTGTTTTATTCATTAGTTCCTTAGGGCATGGATTGGTTGTTCTTACATAGCATATGATTAGATGATTCTTGTGGTTTGTTTTATATGGTTTCTGTTTGATTGTTTTTAGTGTCAATAATTTGGTATGGGGAACCAACTTAATTATCTCATAGAATGCCATACTCTTGCATAGTTATGATACGTGTTTCCATGAAAAATAGCATATAGGGAAAGGATTGTTTCTTATAGTCCTCTCTGTTTGTGGGATTTGAAAGAATGTATTTCTTACTTATGGTAGGCAACTAAGATAAATAATAAAAATGGAAAATATCTTTTTCTAGAATTGTACTTCTTTTTGTATAGCTTTGTTATTATTGTTATGTAAGTATGAAAGAGTCTTAGCATTTTAATCATGTTTTAAGGTTGCTCATATTTTATGTGATTTTTAAAAAGTCGTGACATTGCTTTAGTGAGTTCTCAAGACCTTAAAACTGAATCTTTAATTTCAACAGATTATGATTAATGAGAGGCATTTACGGTATACAATTGCTGTCTAGATGCAATTCTACTTTATAGGGCTTTATTGATTTTGTTTTCTTCTGTATTGCCACAGCTCAGGATTTCTTCTCAGTAATATAGGGTCATTGAAAACAAAACACAGGTGATTCTAGCTTCCCCCTTTTTTAACCCTCAAATTTTCTTACATTTAGTATTTAGTAGAAGAGATTTACCTTCTAGTTTTGCTTACCTATTTATTTATTTATTTTTTATAAAC
>NW_012155284.1:1629904-1631711 GCF_000956105.1 Propithecus coquereli
TAGTCCAAATTTAATTGTTTTACTAATATTTACAGTGAGATGCATATTTATTTCATTCATCATATCCTTGTAAAGTGTCTACTCAGAGGTAAGCACTATTTTAAGTGCTGAGGACTCCATGATGAAGGATATGGTTGGTTCTTTCTTGATGAGCTCATGGTCTATGAGAAGGCAACCTCAAACAGCTATAATATGATTTGATAAATCTATGATAGAAATATATATACAATGTCATGGGAACACAGACAAACGTGTGGTTAAGGGTAGATTTATATTATTATAGGACACAAAAATGGTTTTAAAATACTAAAAACTACACCTGTATTTGTGTATTTTGGCACTTCAGAAAATCCTGTGGGAACTTTGAAAATTTATCTTTTGATCTTAAAAATTTTAAGCCAATTGTCATATTTACGTGATATAAGGAAGTAAATTTATTACAGCTTTTAAAAATTGCTTTTGCTATGTTCTGTATATTTAAAATTATGTTTAAAAAAGAATTTTAAAACAGTTGCTCCCACAGGATGATAACTGACAGACATTAACTCCTGGTTAAGTGACTTTGTCTAGACTTCTTTAAGAAAAGTTAATTTCAGATACCATGCTCCATTATTGGACTGTTTGAGGAAACCAATCCCAATTTTTTATTTAGAAATATATTCCTAGAAGCAGCAGAAGAATTTAATAAACTGTTCCTATTATATGGTAAAGAAATCATTAAGCATCACATATGGAAAGAGCTGTCGAGAGGAAGAGATACACAGAAAACTGTAATACTTTATCCTCTTAAAAAATATACTTTGATTGGGATAGGAATGGGAATCATAGGAACTGTTTTTTTTGGAAGTGCTATGGCATTGCTTTTGAAGTGTTGAGTAGACAGGCAACACAAAAGTGGAAGGATGTAGGGTTGTGCTTCTTTGGCAGTGGCTGTCAAGATGTGTCTAGAACTAATAAGCTTGAAATAAAAGTATCTAGTAAGGTTATGTTTGATATTAGAAGAATCAGTAAAAGGACACCTTTTGAATACCAAACCTTATAAATGTCTGGCCCATTCTTTAGTCCAGCTTTCTCCTGATTTCTGGTACTTCATAACCTTATTTTGCATGCGACTTTGCCTCTTTAAGATACTGACCACAAGCCTCACTCTGTATGAATTTTCAGCTAGAGCATCAACCACTGTTTATATGAGTATGGGTAACTTGGTTCACACTTTGAGAGAATCTGATGGGTGGGCTGCTTTGGATCAGATACTTCTTTTGGACTCATCAGCTATATATAGTCCTTAGGGATGACAATTCTGTGAGAAAGATTTTTCTGGAAGTATTTAAGGGTAGAATAGACAATGAAACATGTTTAATATACCATTTTTAGAACAAGGAATTTCATTATAAGGACTTATGAACTGTATAATAGAACTGAAACTAGATGACTGTAAAATATCAAGGCAGTTCTAGGTTCTAACTTCTCTCTCATCACCCAGCCATTTCATACAGGCACTCTCCTAGCAATATGTTCTTTCTCCCTTCTTCCCTCCCCTTCTCTAGCCTCCTTTACAAGGATTCCAGTTCCTTCACATCTTCACCAAGAATTATCTTAAAAAAAAAAAAAAAAAGCCCTCCTGACAGGTGTGAGGTGATAGGTCCTTGTAATTTTGATTTGCATTTCTGTAATGCTTAATGATGTTGAGTATCTTTTCATAGACCTGTTGGCCATTTGTGTGTCTTCTGTGCAGAATGTCTATTCAAGTTCTTAGCCCAGTTTTTCATTGGGTTATTAAGAGTTTTTTTGGTTGTTTTGCTATTGA
>NW_012155284.1:1644311-1646452 GCF_000956105.1 Propithecus coquereli
ATCAAAACTACAATGAGATATCACTTAACTCCAGTGAGAATGACTTTTATCAAAAAGTCCCAAAACAACAAATGTTGGCATGGATGTGGAGAGATAGGAGCACACATACACTGATGGCGGGACTGCAAACTAGTACAACCTCTATGGACAGTACTGTGGAGATACCTCAAAGAACTAAAAGTAGAACTACCATTTGATCCAGCAATCCCACTACTGGGTATCTACCCAAAGGAAAAAAGACATTCCATAAAAGAGACACCTGCACTTGAATGTTTATAGCAGCACAATTCACAATTGCAAAGATGTGTAAACAACCCAAGTGCCCATCAATCCATGAGTAGATTAATAAAATATGGTATATGTATACCATGGAGTACTACTCAGCCATAAATAGGTGAACTACCTATTGTATTATCCTGGATGGAGCTGGAGCCCATTCTTCTCAGTGAAGTATCACAAGAATGGGAAAACAAATATCACATGTACTCTCCATTAAATTGCATGTATGAGAAATAACATTCACAGGATACCACTTGGGAGCGGGGAGGAAGGGATGGGTAAATCCACACCTAACGGATATGGTGCATGCTGCCTGGGGGATGGGCATGCTCGTCAGGGCATGCAAAGGCAATTTATGTAACCAAAGTGTTTGTACCCCCATAATACTCTAAAATTAAAAAAAAAGAACATTTTCCATTCACCATGATCATTTAAATCTATCTTAAGTTGAAAAAAATTGCTAGGTTTGAAGAAGGCCAATGCACATATCAGGAAAATGATAGTAACACATCTGAGACTGTAACCTTAGTGATTTCAGTGACAGCAAAGTTTAGTTGGTGTCAACATTATCAGAGGTGTTATCAGAGTTACTAGACCATGTATTAGTGTACAGCAAGAGTTTGGAAAACATTAAAAAATGTGATTTCACTTGCAATACACATGGTGCATGCTAAATGGAAAATATCCTAAAGACTGACTTTTCATTTTTAAAATAAAAATGTGACTTAAAAAAAAAGGCAGCCTGTATAAAATCTCATTGTATAGAGAGGAAGAAAGATAAGCATTCTAGCAAATTTCTTGTGAAAGCAATGCAAGTGAAAAGGCAGTGAAACAACATCTTTAAAGTACTGAGGAAACAAACAAACAAACATCAACCTAGACTTCTCAAGAGTTTAATAGGGGCCAGGCCATGAAGGCTTTCTGTGTCCACATTAAGGAGTGCCAGAGTACAAAGGAAGAGGAGCATGAAAGTGAGATTAGGAAGGTTGCATCAAAGACATAAAAAAGCCCAGAGACTGTATTATCATTGAATTTATGTAGAGCTTACTATAGACCAGGTACTGGTATAAACAGTTTTGTATGCATTAATTAATTTAATTTTCACAGTATCCTCTGGGCTAGGTATTATTATAACCCAATTTTGCAGTTGAGGAAAATGAGGTTCGGAGATGTCAAGACTTGCCCAAGAAAATGCATAGTGACAGAATCAGGATTTGAACTCATGCAATTCAGCGATAGAATTTGTGCTCTTGACTGACATACCATGCTGCCTTTTAAGCAAGGTGAGGGATGAGTATTTCACTGATAACTTTTAATCAGTCTTAGAGGCTCAGTAAGGGCAAAACCTGATTGGAGTAGAATAAAGAATAAATGAGAAAAGAGTGTAGACAATTGTTTCATGAAACTTGGCTGTGGAAAGCAAGAGTAGTGACAGTCAGAAAGTACCATCTGAGATTTAGGAGGGGCTTTTGAAGATAGGCAAATCCTAAATAAATTTAAAATGCTGATGGGAGCAAGCAAGTAATGAGTGAGAGCGTCTGAAGAGACATATGAGAAGGAGAGAGAGGAATAAAAAGAGAGAGCTTCTGAGCCTTGATGAAAAGGCCCCAGATAATAGGATCCATACCAAAAGTAAATAAAGGGGCCCTGGGAGGAGAAAGACCTCTTTGGTTGTCTCAGTATGGGAGGAAGAGAGCTTGGAGGTTTCCTGCTATCCCAACTCCTTCAATCTCAGTTTCTCTTTCATGGATTAGAAACAGGGATGAAAATTTTCTGTGTCAGCAAATTACTACTCATTTAACTTGGATTTCTCTTGGCTGAAGGGGAGAGGGAAGAGAATCCTTCTACTTTGCTATTGAAAT
>NW_012155284.1:1648372-1651392 GCF_000956105.1 Propithecus coquereli
TATACACATACACAGATTGCATGTGTGAGATTTTATCCATCCATTCCGCTGAATAGTATGACCATAAATAATGAAATGATCTTGAGTGAGAATACTTCAGTCATAAGTATATTTACAAGAAACTTCATGTTAATGCAATCCATTATATTATGGAATTATTTTAAAGGGAAGTGGTAGAAGTCCACTTATTATTTCACAATACACTAAAAAATATCTACAGTGTTGGGAGTAAACTTCACTGGCTGTAAATGTGCAAGATGTCCTAACAGATCTTATCTGTCTCTGATTTTTATTATTCAAGTTTATTTTAATCATAATGTAGACCAGAATCTGTTTTTGTTGCTTATGCAAGCACCCTCTTTTTTTTTTTTTTTTAAATTAATTAGTGCTTTTCTCATTTATTCAGGAAGTCTCTAATGGGATTTGGGGGAGGGGAAGCTTATTAGCTTCCTTCCTGAGTAATACAGTTTTTTATTTCTTGTTGGATCTATGGTCTCAGCCAAAAATCAATGTTGGATGGAAGGAAGGAGTAATGAAAGAGAATAGGAGGAAAGAAGGCAGGAAAGGATGGAGGGAGGAAAGGGTAGTAAGAAAAGAAGGAAAAACAAGGAAAACAAGAAAATTAACTATATAAATATTTAATTTACTAGTATAAAAATAAATAAATTGTAAAATGTTCTGCTAAAACAGCAAAATCCTGTCATTGTTTCATTTCTACTCCCTGCTGCCTCTACTTCCTGCTTCCCTGATGATACCATTTATTTGTTTAAATATGTGAAGCAATATGTATATTTTGATGATATTTCTGTTACTGAATTTCTAAGTAATTGAAATACAAAGGAGAGTTATTCTAGTTATATTTCTTTCTGAGTTTTCATATGACTACTGGAAAATAGCCATTTCTATAACTTTCTAAGTTTACTTCAGTAACATTATTTTTTGATATTATAAGTAAAGAAAACATCCTACCCAAATCTGAGTTTGGGTAATTGCCAACAGGATAGTGTGTGGAAAGGTGCAGGGGGAGTATATCACAATCTTGCTGGGGAAAGAGAGCTTAGGTGGTTGAAAAATACATGTTTGATTTAACTACTTTTATATTAAAAACTATAGAAAGTAAAGTTCACAAAATCTTGACTTACAGGGATATACAAAAGAGAGAGTGAAAAGGCCCTGCAGGGAGATGGATTTTAAAAGGCTGAGAAATACTACTCTGAGGTATTAAAATAACACTTCCTAAATCATTCTTAGAGTTTTTTTTTATTATTTCAGAATATTATGGGATACAAACGTTTTGGTTACGTGAATTACGTTTGTACAGTTTCAGTCAAAGTTATAAGTGTGTCCATCGCCCAGATAGTGTGCATTGTACCCTTTAGGTGTGAATTTACCCATCCCCTCTATTCTTAGAGTTTTGAAAGGTAACTATTTGAGTGATCTTTTCAAATTATTAAAATGCTACAAGTATTAGGTTGAATCCACTCTTCTTTTGTTAGAGATTAAGCGCTTGGCCCATTTTCACAACTTTGTTTTCAAATTTTGTTCTAAATGAAGTGAGGAAAAAGTACAGCCAATATTTTGGAAGGTTTCCCTCACCCCTTTCCCTTTTCCTTCTAAGATAAACCCTTTTACTGAAAGATCCTTGTACTTTTAATCTCTCAGCCTTTGTGATTTATGTAAATATTTAAATTGTCTTAGAGAAAATAAAATCTAAGAGGTAGTTACGGAGACTAGGGTCATGAGTGAAGGAACAGGTATTGCACATTTCATCATGGCTCTGTTTGACCTTATGATATAGAGTAAGGAAGGTAAACTCAGTATAGCTGTTAGTCAAATCACTGAGTTTAGGTGACTCTCCCAAGGCCACATTAAACAATACACAATAAAGTAAGAATGAGAATTCGTGCCTCCTCATCTGATTCTCAGCAGTCATGACATCTCATCATCATCATTTCTTGAACTGCTATCATGCTGGCAGTCCTCCTGGCAGTTCATATCCTGCCACAGAAGCTATGGCCTATTTTTAATGTTGCTTTTTCCGGCAAAGAGATAATAATATTACATGCTGTGTTTTATACATTGCTGTGCAAATGGATGAAGAAGAATTTATAAATTCCAAACGTACGTTGAATTTTCATGCTCTTTATAATTACCAAAAGTCTATCACCATTTCAGTCCCAGGTTAACTAAAAATTAAAGTATCCAACTATATTTTTGTTCTACCACCTCTTCCTCACATACATACCTTTACATTATTTTCTGTAAATCTTGTTTTACTTTGTTTTGACCATGTAAATCTCTGGTTTCTTAATACAGTTTCTGATTATAATTAAATATTATGTTTACTCTTCTTAAGTTATAGATATTTATTATGAATACATACTATGTGAACCGAACTATGTCATATGAATTCGAGAACTAGTGTTCAACAAACTTTATAGAGTCTTGTGTGTTTATGCATCTCTCTATATAAGAATTAACACAATATTCACATATTCACTTACCCAGCTATTGTTATGGCTTTATGCAACAAAACAAAATAAAGGAATATTTATCCTTTAATAATAGAATATTTTCCCAATCCCAAGTGAGTATAACTAGAAAAGGAATGTGAGCAAGATCACAAATATTTATAGTAGACCGTGAAATGTGAGTTGATACACTTATACTTTTTACTATTCTATTAATTGTTTTCTGAAAATAGCCTGCTGCAAGTTCTTAGAAATTTCCTAAGAAATGTATAAGGAGCATCAAAATGTATAATTACTTTAGATATATTTAATAGTTATCAACATTTTAAAAGAATAGTTCTATATATTTTTTAAAAAAACACCAGGTCAATGACATAAAAATAAGCATAACTTATAATTGTTTCTAGATTTCATAAAGTATTACATTTTTACATTCTAGAAAACTTAATTTTATAGTTTTCAGTACTGAAATATAAATTACTAAATCCTTTACTTGCCAGGTGACCAACAAAAAATTTAAACAAGATTTGAGAGCTTTACTGAAGGAAA
>NW_012155284.1:1653724-1654786 GCF_000956105.1 Propithecus coquereli
TAGTCCTGTTCTTTCTTAGATAAAAATAAATATAATGTCAGATATGTACAAAAATTCCAGTTTATAAAAGACAAAACTGCCTTGCTAATATTATACATTTTTAAACACTTTAATGGCCTGTATTAGTCAATTCACTGAAGGAAGAGACAGGAAGGAACACTTTTGACTCTCATTTCACTTTGATTCATACAAATGTCATGAAGTATTGTTTGGGCAGAGGTAATATACGTTATACATACATAATCAGAATATTTTTCTCAAGAACTCTAGGACTGATGTAGTGCTGTCTGAACATATATTTCTTTTTTTTTTTTTTTTTAAAGTCTTCATTTTTTACAGCTGTTCACAGCAAAATTAAGTAGAAAGTTCGGAGATTTCCCATATACTCCCTACCTGTTCCACACAACTTCCCTCACTATCAACATCTGCCATCAGAGTGTGGTACAGTTGTTACGGTCAATGAGCCTTCATTGACACAACATTACCACCAAAAATCCATAGTTTACATTAGGGTTCACTATTGGTGTGTTGTACTTTTCCTGGGTTTGAACAAATATATAATGAGATGTATCCACCATTATAGTATCATACAGAATAGTTTCACTGCCCTAAAACCCCCTGTGTTCTACTTGTTTATCCCTCCTTCCTCCCAACCCTTGACCTTTTTATTGTCTCCTTTTGCCTTTTTGAGAATATCATATAGTTGGAATCATATGGTATGTAGCCTTTTCAGATTGGCTTCTTTCACTTAGTAATATGGATTTAAGTTTCCTACATGTCTTTTCATGGCGTGATAGCTCATTACTTTTTAGTGCTGAATAATATTCCATTGTCTGCATATAATACCGCTTATTTCTTCACTCACCTACTGAAGGACATCTTGGTTGCTTCTAGATATTGGCAATTATAAATAAAGCCGCTATGAACATCCATGTGCAGATTTTTGTTTGGGCATAAGTTTTCAAATCCTTGAATAAGTACCAAGGAGAGCAATTGCTAGATCATACGGTAAAAGTATGTTTAGTTGTGTAAGAAGCTGCCAGACTGTCTTCCTAAGTGACT
>NW_012155284.1:1657441-1658044 GCF_000956105.1 Propithecus coquereli
ATAACTCAGTCCTATGGCCTCTGCTAATATAAAGAAGGACTGGGAAATGTAGTTTTGTTGTGTGTCCAAGAAGAAGAAATAGGTTTAGTGAGCATCTAGCCTCTGCCACATTCCTTTGTTCGCTAAATTGATAATATTATTATTACTGTTTTCATTTTGCAGTTTTATCCCTTTGAACAAGGGGGATATCAGCACATTCACTATTAGTTTTGTCCTCTTCCTTCAAAAAAAAAAAATTCCTTTTAAACATTCCTTCCTCTTAATCTTTCTCTGAAATCATGAAAATGAATTGAACTCTTTCTCCAAAGAAGATTAGTTAGACTTTGATAATATCACATTTAGGCGAAGTTTAAAAAGAAGCAGCCTTTCCCATTTCTTGTCCTGAAATAGGGTAAAAGGTGCCCAGTTACACAGCTGGCCACTGAAAAGATGCCTGATTGTCTTCCAGGATCAAACAGGCTTCACTTGATGATAAGAAATGAGGGTGGTGGAAGTTTGTGTTAGCTAAGATCAAGAATTGCAGCATGAAGATAAGTAGTCAGCGTTTGAGCTTATAAATAGATTATTGTTTATAATTATATATTGCTCATTCCAATATGCACA
>NW_012155284.1:1660344-1660856 GCF_000956105.1 Propithecus coquereli
TGAAGAAGTGATTTGAACACATTCATGCTTATAAAAAGATAACTGTTAGCAGCCTAAAATATAGACCTGAGGGAGAAGAAACAGGAGAGAGAGAAACAGGGGGCTGTTCTAAGAATCTATAAATAACATTGTACTCACTCAACTTGGCAAGTGCCAAGTCTAAGGCAGAAAGAGTGCTGGAAAAGAATGTGAATTTTCAATTTGTGGGTATAGAGTTTTATAAGTGTTCATTAAATCAGGCTTGTTAATTGTGGTTGAGTCTAATTTTACTTTATTTAATATATCAGCTTCTAGGTCTCCTAATCTCTAACTGTGATTGTAGATTTGCTCATTTCTCTTTGTAATTTTGTCAGTTTTGCTCTATGTATTTTTTTTTTTTGAGCTCTGTGCGTGATGACACTTTTATTTTTATTTTTATTTTTTTTTATTTCAGGGTATTATGAGGATACACACATTTTGGTTACACTTTATGTCTTTGCCTCACCCAAGCGAGGGTTAAAGGCATGCCCTTC
>NW_012155284.1:1676331-1684471 GCF_000956105.1 Propithecus coquereli
TTTTTCTTCATCTGATTTGTTCAGCACGTAGACATTATCTTCAAGCTCTGAGATTCTTTCCTCTGCATGATCCATTCTGTTCTTGAGGCTTTCCACTGTGTTTTGAAGTTCCTTGAACTCCTCCTTCATTGACAAGATTTCTGTTTGGTTTTTCCATAGTATTTCAATTTCTTTGGAGAATTTTTCATTCATTTTCTGGATTGTTCTTATGGTTTCTTTATGTTGGGATTCTATTTTCTCTTCAATTCCATTGAGCTTCCTTACAATCCATAATCAGAATTCTTCCTCTGTCAGTTTAATCATATCATGTACGTTGGTATCAATTGATGGAGATGGAATATTTTCTTTTGGAGTTGACTTTTCTCTCTGATCTTTCATGTTTCCTGTGTTCTTTCACTGATTCTTTCTCATCAGGCTATTTTGTCAAGGATTCGAGGTGCTGGGACTGGTTTATGGACTTAATTTTGGGACTCCAAAGAGGATGTTCCTTGGCAGAGCTGAGGTGATGTGCTCTGGTCCTGTGTTGTCTTAGTGGGGTTTTAGCCTGTTGGGTTTTCTCTGGCCCATTGTCTTCACCTTCTGCTTATGGAGGTTAGTGAGTTTCTTTCCCTTGCTTAGATTCCCAGGAGTTGGGTCACTTTTGTGTGTGTGACTCCGCTATTGACCACTTGGTTGAGGTAGAAGGCGCTGAGTTGAGCTATGAGGTTACTCTCTCTTTTGTTGCTTGTATTTTGCGTGGAGAAGTCGGTTATTAAGGTATTCCAGTACTTTTGTATTGAGCTCTAAACCCCCAAATGGGACATACAAGAGCCTGAGTCTTTGGGGAATGTCTTACCACTCCCAACGGTTACTTGAGCCTTGTTACCACTTTAGATGAGGTGAGAAGAGCAGCAGGAATCGGCATGCCTATGATAGTATACTTCAGAAATTGCTTGATCTGCAGCTAGGAAAGAGCTGCTAGTATGTTATTCAGGGCTCTTTAGGCACTCTTGCAGAACAACTCCTGATGGGTGTGTCAGTTGGTGCAATTGCTAAGGACTCTGGACGAGATTTTCCTTCCCAGACCACAAGCCCCTATGATGACAAGAGCCTGGGCACCAAGGGCAAACTTTTATGTTATGGTCTTATCAGATGATCAAAACTGATCAGTTGTACCACGTCAACAAACTGTCCCCTTTTGCTTAAATCCAAGGCCGTACAGATTCAGGTAGTCCTATGGGGAAAGCGTTTTTTCTCCTTTCTCCCTTCCTTCAGGGATGGAATCTGTCCTGGAGGGCTGTGGGAGGGGTGTTGGCTGAGACTGCCACAAGGCCCGGCCCAGAAAACGTCTTCTCTCCTTTCTTTCCTCCTCCAAGTGTGGGTTTTGCCCTGTCAGAGGGGAGATAGCCCACCTGACTGGGGAAGGGCACTTCCTGGGGCTACCAGGCATCTCAGCTCAGGAAGTGGCTAACCTTGTTATTCCACCCCTTCTAGGTCAGGGTTTGTCTAGTTGATATGAAGAGCACACTTTAGGGCTGCTAGAGAAGCCCTGCCTAAGGCCACTGAGGGACCCAGACCAGAAAGCAGCCTGTCCCGCTACTCCTCCCAGCAGATGTGGGGGTCAGTCCCTTTGGTACGCAAAATCAGTGTTCTGATCGCAGCCAAGGGCCATCCACCACCCCTGCGGGGTCACAGCCCAGAGAACAGCTTCCCTTGTTCCTCCACACTACCAAGGGTGGGGGACTGTTTCTTTGAAAGGAGGCACCAGTTACCAAGTCACAGTGAAGAGGAGGCTGCAGGACCCAGCTGGGAAAACAGCCTCCTTCACTCTCTACTCGGCCCTTCCCGTTGTGGAGTCTGTCTGTTTGGCAGGCAGCTCCGGCTACCAAGTCGCAGTAAAGAGGTGACCACGTGTCTCAGCTTGAAGAGCGGCCTCCTTGGTTACTAGACACTCTTAAGGGTGCGTGCTGTCTCTTTGGTGCAAAATAGCCCCGCTGTGGAGATGCAACAAATGGGCTGCCATGGTCGTGGGTTTCAGAGATACACACACACATACACACACACTGAAAAAGAGTAAAAAGGAAAAAGAAAGAAAAGGGAAAAAAGGGGGGCAGGGGAAGGGACAAAAAAGGAAAAAGAACGGAAAAGAGAAAAAAAAGCAACCCCTTTACTCCACCCAGGGGCAGAGACAGTCCTTTTGGCGCGAGGCGTTGGTGGGGGGGGTCGAGTCGCCTGGGAGAGGGGGTGGTTATGTCGTCCCGGATCACCGCTCCACAAGCGGTCTCCTTTAGTTCACCGTCTTTTTGACGCACAGCGCCTGCGGCTGAATGGAACGAGGCCGCCCCAGATCCTCCCTTTTCCGCCCTTTTGAAGGCGGAGCTTGAGTCCCCGGATGGGACAGACTGTCTGCAGATTTGGGAGAGAAAGTGGCTTCTCGCGTTACTGTCCTCCTCGAAGGGTGTGACCAGCTCTGCCTGGCAGAGGCAGAGGCGCTGACTCAGACCGTTGCCTGGGCAACAGGCCCCAGTAGTTTTAGGATATGGACTCCCAAAATGGTGGCTGCCCACCCACTGAGAGTCAGCGCTGGAGACGACTCCACCCGGGCGGGTATCGGGAGCTGGGGTGAGGGTATCGGGAGCTGGGTTTGTCACCGCTGTCTCCTAGAGCCGCCCGCTGAGTCCACTGCTTCCCTAACACACTGAGTCTCGACAGATCAGCCGGAGGACTCTGTGCCGGCCAAATATTTGGCGATTTCCAAGGGCAAAGCCTCCTTTATGGTGTTCACCTCCCCGGATCTGGTCCTGGCAGTCTCCTGAGGCCAGAAGTCTGTCTCCAAACTCTCCCCTGTGGGCTCGGGAAGTGTCCGAACTGGGAAGTGTCTGCTCGGAATAGTCCCTCCCCACCCGGAGCAGACCTCTATCACCGTGCAGAGGAGAGTTCAAAATGTTTCCCGCTCGTGTCTCCACTCCCCACCTCCTGTCGGCCTGTGCTACCACTTCACACTGACTTCAGGCGCTTCCCTGCCTGCGTGGGCGTGGGGGTTGGTGGAGGGAGAGTCCTCACACTGCCCCGGCCAGCCCGCCGACAGGCGGGGCCATCCCTCGCTGCACTCCCCGCTGTTTGTCACGCACTCTCCAGAACTTGTGGTCGATTCTCCGGTTCACCTTTTTTTTTCTGCAGCACCGCTTGTCTCTCGCTGCTTCTCTGCAGATTCAGGAAGCTGATCCTGTGGGAGAGCGCCTCACTCGCGTGT
Source organism: Propithecus coquereli (assembly GCF_000956105.1). Classification (NCBI taxonomy): domain Eukaryota; kingdom Metazoa; phylum Chordata; class Mammalia; order Primates; family Indriidae; genus Propithecus; species Propithecus coquereli. The sequence continues at coordinate 1,679,564 of NW_012155284.1, forward strand.
GGCTGTCCGCGTTCTTGACCTCCTACTCTGGGAGCAGAGAGCAAGGAGGTCACTCCTAATCCGCCATTTTTCCTGAACTTCCTGCTCTATGTATTTTGAAGTTATACTGTTAGGTGCATTAAGTATTGTTAAAATTTGCTTGTAAATTGTTCCTTTTATTATTGAGTAACAGCCCTCTTTGTATCTACTGATGCGTTTTGCCTTAAATTTTATTTTGTTAAACAAAGTGTCTAATCTTATCTAGTTGAATAATCACCGGTAGTGATTTCACAATGAAAGAAATTATTATTTTATGGCTCCATTTTCAAAATGATGTTTAAAACCATGTTAACTTAATGGCTATATGTGATTGGCAACCATATATTAGAACTTGATCTTGAAAATGAATTATATGGGCTTCTTACAGTAGTCAAATTATTATTCAGATGAAATGATACTAAAAATCAGTTGACATTTCATATGTAATGGCACCATTGATTCATATTCATCACCTTCAGTGAATGCTAACGTGAAGGTTGTATAATTTATTCCATTTTAGTGTCCTTTAAAACTATCCAAGCCTATTTAGAAAATAGAGAAGCAAATATAAGCTACATTGACTTCTGTCAGTTTGTCTTCCAGGAACTTGATACACTTATTTGAAATATAATAGCACAAGCTACTTTAGATTTAAGATGCTCGTTAATTCTATAAATGACATGACATTTATTTTAGCCATAAGCAAAACATGTCATCATAATGCTCGGGTTCAGTTCAGCCAACTTTTACTGACCTCATGCCAGGCACTGCTAAGCACTATGTATACAAAGGAAGAAAACAGACCTGTCCCTTTAGGGCTATTTTAAAACTGAAAACAACATTCCAATATAACATGGTAGGTACTACAATAGAATTTATGCAAGAGTTAAAGAAACCATAAATTCTTACACAGAGCTTACTGGTGCTGATACCATAACTATATACCTAAGGAGGTGGTCGATTGTTTTTTCTATGATACAGGAAAAATATAAAAGAGGGACTTAAATTAGAAGACAAGAGTTTAACATACAAAGTCAATAAGGTTGTTAGACAAGTTAAGAGGTGTGGAATTTCCTTTCTGCAAATACTGTCTAATAACATGTTATTAGCAAGTGTCCTTGCCCAGTGTCTTACATATTCGCAGTTGAACTCGCACTTCTCCCCTGTCTCTCTTCCACTCCTTCCCTCAAATTTAATCCACATCCAGTGTTACCTGTCTCATTGCATCATTGCAATGCCTAGGCCAGAAATCTGGGAGCCATGTGTGGTATATCCTCCTTCCTTGCCCCCTTTTGATTGGCTTTTATCAAATCCTGGCAGTGTTTAACTTTGAAACATATTTTGAGTCTGTCCACGTTTCTTCTCCACTACTGTCCACACTGCCCAACCTTTTACTTGTGCTACTCCAGAAGGAATTTTCTCCTGCCCTATCTCTTGTCCATTTCATTTTCTCAAGAGAACTGCCAGAGTTGTCTATTTAAAATAGTCAATCTGTTGATCATATGCTTACTTTCTCAAAACTCTTTGACTTCATATTGATCCTGTGATAAAATCATCTCATGCCACACGTTGGCATCACTGTGATTCAGCCACGTTGGCTTTTCTTTTTTTTTTTATTTCAGCATATTATGGGGGTACAGATGTTTAGGTTATGTATGTTGCCCTTGCCCCCCCCGCCTCCCCTCCTAAGTCTGAGTTTCAAATATGTCCATCCTTTGGGTGGTGCGCATTGTACTCTTTGTGTATGCAAATACCCGTCCCCTTCTCCCTCCTCCCCCTCTTTTCTTAATAGTTCTAGTATTCTGTCACTCTCCTGCCCACCCGAGGCTCTTTAATTTTTAATTCTTTTAGTTTGTATTACTTTAATTCTGTCGCTTTGCTTTTTCATTCTTTTTTGCCCCCTTATCACCACTTCTTTCTTCAGGTCTCACCTTAAATGTTACTTCTAGGAAACTTTATGTGACCCTCCAAAGTACATTTTCCTCTTCCCCTTTCTAACTTTTATCACGCTGGTAAATACATGTGTGTAATTGTCTGTCTCCTCCTAAGCTTATAAGCTCCTGATAATAAGAACAAGGTCTGATTAGCACAATGGCAGATATATAGTAGGTGCAAATATTTGTTGGATTAAAAAAATGCACTAATGAATGAAGATTATGAATTCAAAAGATTGATTTTGAAATATATAAAAACCTAAAATATCTTAATTATGTTGCACTTCGGAAACTTCAAATTTTTGCAATTCAAATCCATTTTATTTGAAAAACTATCATATTTAAATTTTTTAAATTCAAAATCTTTTTATCCAACCTTATTACTATTTTCACAACACTATAACAAATGAATTGTGTTTGCTTCCAAAAAGTAAACTAACTCTGTAAGGAGGAAGATTTCTTATTTTGTGAATATCCAGAAGAATGAGGTATAGTATCTTAAGGCAGAAAGTTTCAAAAGAGGAATTCCAGGTGTTTTAATGAGTGATACCATAGGATAAAAATATACTCTAGGTCCCAGTGTGACTGCTTTAAGGGGGAAGCACCCCTTTGTATTAAATAATAAGATTTGGTATATTTGTTTAAATAAAACAGTCACGTTAGCTCTTTGTGTTGAAACTGGTTAACCATCTCTCTCTGATGACTGCATATCTTACAGGTTTCATATCTAAACATCAGTGATTAATAGTGCATTGTAGTCGAAGGCTAGAAAAAAATGGTAGATGAAGTTTGGCCAAATGTGTCTCAACTACTGTCCCTTAAGAGTTTTGTTTTTGTTTTTTAAAGCAAATCTCTGGCATGATTATTTTGATGATTATCTTTGCTTCTCTATTCTAACAGAAAGTACCAGTTATTTGCTGAATTTCTCATGTTTTTAGTCTGATTAACTACATTTTTATAAGTAGTACCTATCTTTAGGATCTTTGTTAAGACATTTTTAGGTTGTCTCCTCACCAAAATATTACACAAATATAAAAGCATCCTTTCTAGGTATTCCTTAATCTGTATGTTTATACTTGCTACCATGTAATAATGTTTAGTTTTGCTTTATGGCAGCAATTAAATAGTTTAAAACCCAGTGGCAGAATTAAGCAGTTATACTCTATAATAACAAAAAAAGATTTAAAAGGCTAAAGATTTATACGGTCTGAAGAGAAACCAGAGTATACAAAAAAAGATTTAGAAAGCTAGTGTCCTAGCTCCTATTTCCAGTTTGGAGCTAATGTAAACAAGTATTTTCATTTATCCTATTATTATTTTCATTTTGTACCTTTTATAAGCCACCTTTTATGCCACTTTTAAGGAAACAGTAACATCTTTTAAAACTAAGCAACAGTATTTCTACTCAAGTTATTTTCAAGTTCTCTTTTTATCTGTAATAATAACTTTTTTGGAATAAGATACGTTCTAAATAACTAAAGATGATTACATTTCGAAGCTTTAAAAATTATTCAGTGATGGAAATCACTCTGAAATATTGTGATATAGTGAAATAATTTTAAATTTCTATTGTAAAACCATTCAAATTTCTGGTTAAGCATATTAAATTAACAATTTGTTCTAGATAAAATTGAAAAACTTTTAGAAATTTGTAATATTAGATGCATACTATTTCAGATCTGTGCTGGCAGTGGTGTTAAGGGAAAAAACTGAGAATTATTGACTTTAAATTTCTTCCTATGAGTTTAATTTCTATAAATGTCAAAAGAAAAAAGATATTTCAAGGAAGATGTGCCTCTTTTTACTGACATATAAGGCATATGATATTTTTGAAAGGTAGGTATATAATGATTACTTTCTTCCTGGAAAAATCAACACACAAACAAAAATTACAATGACTCATGCTATTGATGCAAACCTGTACCTCCATGATTGTAATCGGTTCTGTGAAGAAGATTTTAAAACAAATGTCTTAAATAGAAGTGCTGTGGTAGTGCAATTAGAACAAGTGTGCCTTGGATTCTAAGACAAGGCTATTCTGGTATGACAGAGTAGGCAACTGAGAGAGTTCTACATAGACCATTGGCAGGAAATAGATCTGCCTTGAAGATCTTGTAGACTAGTAGAGGTATGTGCAAGCAGTCATCATTAGGATAGTATACAATGAATGATGGAAATGCTCTCCAGGTGGAAAAAGCTATGCACTAGGGGCACCGGGCAATGAAAAGTGGGTGGTGATACAGGCAGGTGAAGCACTGACATCAAGGGAACCAACTGCAGGCAGTGGTGATTCGGCTGTGGAAATGGAAATTCAGCGGCAGATGTGCTCCCCCAGAATTAATATGAGGAAAGAACTCTACAGAATGTTAGCTCTAGTCTCTGAGACATTTAGATACTAGTTGGATAGGAACTGAGTCTGGGAATCTAGCAAATGGAAGTAAGAAATTGACCTTTGGGTACAAGGATTAAGTTTGGATCCTAGTTACTTTGAATCAAAGTACAATATCAAAATGGGGACCGTTGGCAAAGTTGACATGAATCGTGATCCTAAATTACGGTTTCAGTTGGATTTATATTTTCCCTGCCCCTGGCCTAGGAACTAGCTTGGCTGGAGTCTAGATGGGATTGGTGAGACCTTCAGTTACTATTAATAGATAAGGAGCCATTCCTTTGTGGATAGAAGGAAGGCAGAGTTAGAGGACCGGCAGGCAATTATAGCTCAAGAAGAGATGCTGTGGGTGCCATTCTTCTTACCTCCCTGCACTTCCCCACTCTTAATCGTGAGAGAACTAATTCACAGTGGGGACAATTCAAAGCCACTAAAAGAACTTAACTGAGACTGGGAGAACCACAACACTAAGCTTTGTTAACCCTGGGATTTATTTTTGTTTGCTTATTTTTAACCAGAGGGACAGCTGATTTAATCAAAATGCTAGAATTAGCAAGTACATACTCT
>NW_012155284.1:1685791-1688187 GCF_000956105.1 Propithecus coquereli
TATTTTCTTGAAACAAATTCCTTTTTCTTGTAATCAATCTTTTCTGCTAAGTACAGAATGCAAGGAGCCCGATATCTGAACCGTGAAACTTGGTTGCTATTCTGCAAATTAACAACTGAATCAAAGGCCACCTCCTAAAGTATTTTGCATATTTTTTGTGAAATTATCACTGTGCTTATTGGGGGCCTTTTGCATTTCTCTTGGACTTAAAACATTTTTTTAGCAAGAGTTGCTGCTTCTCTTCTGTATTATACTTCCTATGCTTCTTGGCTTTCATATAAAAGTTAGCATTTTGTAGGAATTATTGGCCAATCAGAGCACTCTTTTTTTCTCGTGCATGACAGGTAATCAGCTGTAATATTTATATCACCAACTCTTCAGCCCTTTATATGTTTTTAGGTGCTCAGGGGCTGCTGCTTCACTGATACTTTGTTTTTGTTTATTTGATTATTTTTAATGTTATTTCTGGGTCTCTTGCTCTTTTGGAAGCCTAAGGGATTGAATACTATTCTGTGGATAATTAAAATTTTGTGAAAAAAAACATGTAAAATATTTCTATGATTTAAAAATAGACCAAAAACAGTAACACAGCAGTCAGTGATGCTGGTTCTTCAGACTGTGAGTGGGTGACTGAGTGGGGTGGACGAGGGTAGAGTGTGGGGGACTAAAGATAAACTTGTGTACCTAACACAAACAAACGCCCAAACATAATGTAAATTATTTCTACAACCTAACTTTCCAAAATAGAAAAACTTATTCTTCATAGTCTGAAAATTAAAGTGCTTCATATCTTATTTTATTGAAATGAGTTCTTTCTAAGATAGAAATAGCTGTATTTTATTTAACCTTAAATTTTAGGGATTAGGCTTATTTTAAGTAAAGTTAACATTTGGTCATATTTTCTAGCTATTGACAAAACTGGCTGTGTGTGTGAGTAAGCTATAATAATTATTTGCTATAAATAGAAATAAGACGTTACAGAAAGCTCGTAAAATTTGCATTTAAAATCACTCAGTTATATCAAAGTTAATTTTATGTGTTTACCTGCAGTCTTTTATACATTATTTTTACCATTTGCATAATTATAATCATGTTACACTCAATTCTACATTTGGCATGTTTCACATGGCATTATATCTTAAACAAGTTCTCATGTCTCTCAAATAATGCCATTTGTAATCATTATTTATAATGGATGAATCATGTTTCATCACTTAGATGTACTATATTTTAAGTATTACATTATTGCTGAATTTTGGGGTTTGAATATTTCTTACTATAAATATATTACAGTGAATATATTTCATGTATATGGTTTTTCTCATAGTTCAGAATTTATGTTTGGATAGTATCTGAAGAGATGGATAACTTTGTCAAAATTTATTAGTATTTTTATAGTATGTGATTACATGCTATAGCACGTAATATGCTTTCTACAAGTATGCTAGTTCCCCATGACACCAATAACCTGTGAAAATCTTTCTGACAAGATTCTTAAGCATATTTCCCCAGTCATCAATAATACTGCAACTATTTATCTAGTTGTTAACATTTGCAAAAAAAATGCCCCTTCTGAGGTTTACCAGATCTTTACTTTATACCTATTAACTAAAATGATTTTCCCCCAACTTTCCAGTATTAGAGAAAAAAACAACCTAAGTGTGAAGATTGGAAAGGTTCATGTCATTCAAGGCACATAATTTAAAGACATCAATGCCTAAATATAGAATTGAAACATTTGAGAATTGTATCAAGAAAATGTCCTTCAAATCTTTAGAAAAGAAAAACAGATTATATCCCAAAGAACAAAAGATCAAGATGGTGTCAGACTTAATACTAGACAACAGTGGTAACTATAGTTTTGATGAGAGTCAGCAAAGATATTTGCATATGTGTATCAGGCTTTGGAAAGCAATATCCATATGTTTTCTAGCTAACTAAGAAATGTATAAAATTAAAAGTCAAGACCAGCAAAGTTATGTTATTAAAAAAATTGATAAGGAGAAATAAAGTTATATAAAATTGGAGTTTATTATTTTTATGCTGAAAGTATGGTTACAAAACTGAATATAGAGGTCAAAAATTATTATTGAAGAAGAGATAATAAAAATAAAAAGTTTATACCTAAACACCAGATGCTTATAATAAGGATTGGGAAGTGGAAGAGGGAGATGTAGAATGGGAAAAGTAAGCTATTGTCTTCATTTTTCATAGGAAAAAGCAAATAATATTGTTGTCTTAATTTTAATACCTTTAAAACTTAGGGTAAAGAAAATTATTTTTTTCTAATTTTAAAGGACTCCTCATTAGATGCATTTTTAGAGGACTTTTCTGCTAACAAGTGAAGCAGTTAAATAAAATATAGCATAAAGTTCTAAAATAAATGAATAGGAGAT
>NW_012155284.1:1688857-1690668 GCF_000956105.1 Propithecus coquereli
CAGGCTGGTTTCGAACTCCTGAGCTCAAACAATCCGCCTGCCTCGGCCTCCCATAGAGCTAGGATTACAGGCGTGAGCCACCACACCCGGCCAAAAGTATATTTTTGAGTACATCTGCAAGATTTGATATTGGTGTTCTCATTTTTTTCTAAATCACCTAATCACTATAATTTTGATTTGCCAGTTATATTCAATAACTGGAAAATCAAAATTATAATCATTAGGTGATTTAAGAAAAAAATTGTGAACACTAGCATCAGACCTTGCAGATGCAACCAAAGGTAAATTCAGAGCCAAGTTTGTAGTTTATATTCTTTATAAACTACGTATATAAAAATATATGTAGTTTGAAAAATACACTCTTTTACAATGTGTAGAGTACCATTTAATGCATCTCTGTAGTGTTGATTATCAGAATAGCATTTATAAATGATCAACATAATCTAACAAATGGTACCCTAAACTGAGTCTACGTAATATGGTAAAGGGCGGAATTATCCCTTGTCAATAAATCTCAGAAGAGCAAATGGATAATTTAGCTAAAAAATGTGGTTCACAAAGTGGAGTTGGGCCAAAATGATCTGTACTAGGGCTTTCTACTGAGTATACTGGATAATTACTATTCTGTTCTCTTCACTTTGCATTCTTAGGCCAATGCGAGAAATTGCTATCACACCAGATAACTAACTCATGCTGTGTACTATAAATCATCTAGCTATAAAAATTCCTATTTTCAAGACACTTTTATCATTGTTTCCAAAGTGTGAATATTAAGAAAGAAGAATCTCCACGAAAGTATTGTGCCACTGTGAGGGAGTTAAGTGCAAACTGTAAGAATCTGGTATATCTTGAAATGCAGGGAGGAGATCTCAACAACAGAGTAAGAGGCATATTTAAGTCAGTTAGTAGTCACTATAACTGGATCCATTATTTTGTTTGATTTGTTCATTTCTCTACTATTTTACTTAAAATTATAATTTATATCTGTTTTACTGGGACTTCTCTATTCCCTGCTCTAGTTTTCCTCCTAAGATCATGAATAAGTATATTTCATTTGTGTTACTCATTGTCTTTCTTCCCTCACTAGAATGTTAGCTTTAGGTGGGGAAGGATTTTTTTTTCCCTACCGTATTAACTGCTATATTGCAGAGCTTTCAAGAGTCTTTGACTATTTATAGAGTGAGAATAAATTAAGTTAATTTGAGAGTAAATTCATTATTTCGATTGAATTTATCAAACAATCTTAAAAACATAAAATGAAAATTCAGAAGGCATTTTAAATATTTAACTTGCTTAAATCTTCATCTGAATGATTTATTTTGTTTCATTTTTAAATAACAGCAGAAAAGAAACACAGGAAACATACATAATGAAGAACTTTGAAGAAAAAAACTAGCATATTAGATACCTTTAAACAATGTAGTCTGCCCATCTGCACTAGAATGTTTATAGCAGCACAATTCACAATTGCAAAGATGTGGAAACAGCCTAAGTGCCCATCAATACATGAATGGATTAATAAAATGTGGTATATGTATACCATGGAGTTCTACTCAGCCACAAAAAAAATTGGTGATGTAGCACCTCTTGTATTATCTTGGATAGAGCTGGAACCCATTCTACTAAGTGAAGTATCACAAGAATGGAAAAACAAGCACCACATGTACTCACCGTCAAATTGGTTTTAACTGATCAACACTTAAGTGCACTACAGTAATAACATTCATCGGGTATCTGGCAGATGGGAGGGCAGAAAAAGGGATGGGTATATACACACGTAACGGGTACGGTGCACTGTCTGGGGGATGGAC
>NW_012155284.1:1694843-1697696 GCF_000956105.1 Propithecus coquereli
TTAAAAATAAATAACTGTAATACAGTGAGATATGTGTTGTAACAGAATAAAATAAAGTTTTTGATGACCTGGAAGAGAGAGCCTTTAAATCTGCATGAGCTAGAGGAATGACATTTCAGAAAGCAGGAACAGTATAAGCAAAAGTGTGATGTCATCCAAATGACCTGTGCAGAGGTGTTCAGAGTAATACATATGGAAGGTGGGGGAGAGCTATAGGTAGGAGTTCCAGGACATGAAATTGGAAAGATACGGTCTAGCTCGTTGAGAAGGGCCTTATGTGCCATGTTAAGAACTTGAGTCTTTATTCAGTAAGAGACATCAGAGATCTTTGTAAAGGGCAGTTACCAGAATTCATACTATAAGTTGGATTCACGCTTTGTTAGACAACCGTGACAGGTTGTATACAAAATCCCTGCCCTCAAAAAGTCTACAGTGTGATAAATGAGAGAAGAGGCAATTAGAATATAGAAAGAAAACGTCTATATTAAATGGGTGGAGTGTGCTCTTAGAGCAAATCAAAGGCCACCAAACTGAATCTTGGGAGAGGGATAGTCAGGAAAGTATTATCCAAATAGTAAATAAAATTCAAATTGGCATTAAAAGAAGAGTTAGGAGTTAGGCAAAGGAAACAGCGAGACAGGGGGAAAACATTCTAGGAAGAGGCAGAATAATTTGCAAAGACCCAAAGGGGAAAAGACAGAGAGACCAAGTATTTCAGGAAAAAATGAAGCTTAATTATCTAAAGGGAGAGTAGCCAGTGATGAGGCTGCAGAGGGACCTTAAAGGGCCTGGTAGGTTAGTAAAGAGTTTGAACTTGATTTTAAGGGCAGTAATAAGCTATTGAAGAATTTGAAGCAGGAGAGAGAGAGATGCTTATATTTGCATTTTTTTAGAAAAATCACTCCAACTACGGTGTGTAGCCAGAATTGCAGAGAAACAAGCCTGGAGGTAGGGGACTCTTTAGAAGACTGTTAAAAAGTTCAAGTAATCCAGGTGAAATTCAATGCTGGCCTTAACTAAGATAGGGGCAGTGGGTATGGAGAGATAGGAATAGATTTGAGAGACAGAAATAAATGCAAGGGGGTGTGAATAAAAGAATTCAAGGATAATATCCTGGTTTCTGTCTCTAATCTGTGCAGATGGAGGTATTATTTTCCGAGATAGGGACCACAAAATGAGCAGTAGGTTCGAGGTGGGGCAGATGAGATTCCTATGAGTTCTCCAATTAAAGATATCTATTAAGCTGATGGACATACAGGTTTGAAGCCTAGGATAGTGATCTAGACTAGAAAAGAAAATTGCAGGGTCATATCGTATTAAGGGCACTTGAATCCACCAGGGTGGATTAATTGCCCAGGGAGAAAGTACAGAATGAGGGGGTAGGAGGATGTACAACCAAACTACAAAAAACACTAACATTTAAAAGATAAACAAAGGGAGCAGAACCCATTACAGAGATTGGATGCAGAGATATCAGTAGGTTGTCTGTCTATGATAGCATCCCATAGAAGAGATTTTCTGAATCTACTCAAGATCAGTGACAGTAGGATTGGAAAGGAAGAAATAGTTCATAGTTATGTTTGATAAGCCAAACATTAATTAAGCAAATTAAGGGTAGAAAAGAAAAAATTGGAGGAATCAAGGATGATTCTGGGGTTCTTACTTTGGGTCTCTGGATAATTTCAGTGTCTTTATCTGAGTAAGGAAATACAAAAGGTTGAAAAGTTTTAGATACATTTGAGTTTGATATATAAGTCATTCCTCTTTATCTAGGCAGCCTATTTCAGCTAATTCCAAGTACTTTTTCCCCCTATTCAGCATTTAAATGTCTCCCTAGAAATGCTTCTCTGAAATATTGAAAAATTCAAACTATCCAACTTTAAAAAAGAAATATGATGTTACTATCTTTTGGTACATATGGCAGTGGGATCAAATGACTGAAGTATTTCCTAAGTATCTGCATCGGTTTCCTGCAGTAATTAGACTATATACTTGAACATGATTTTGGCCACAATACTATAATGCATGTTGTTAATGAAGAGTAGCTGCCTTCCATGAGTATAAGCAACCATAATTCAAGTTCAAACACCAGTTTCTAATCCAAAGAGATATAGAACTCCAAGAATGATCCAAATCTGGAGAAGCTGTGATGGGGTATCATTTCACAGTTCATAAACTGTAATACCCAAGATCAGGCACAGTCCCGATAATGAATTCAGTACAAGGCAAGGGGAATTAGAAGCAACTGCAAAAGAGCTGGCTGTGGTTCCTCCAAGTGGCCAAGTCCAGAGGCTGGCTAGAACAAAAAGAGACCCAGGCTCTCCAAGAAGCCAAAGACTCGGATATCAGAGAATCCCTGGTTCAAACGAGTCTCAGCCAAAAGAGTGCTAAACAGTTCTTCCAGCCTCTCAGCTTGGCTGCAGCTACTAAATTCTGAAGGGTAATACCTCCCATTGCCTTTGATCTTTAGGTCATGAAAATACTATTTTATCTTTATATTCTTAGTAAATACAAAGCTTATTTGGGGATAGCTGGAATGGTACAAGACCCAAAAAGGATTGAGCCTGTCAAAATTCAATGAATAAATAAAAAAGAATAATTTATAATTAGCACATCAAGTGCCAGTTTAAGTAGTTCTCAGCTCTACTCACTTTGTGATCATAGTATAAAAAATACATTGAAACAGTTCTCCTAAATAGACAAATGTACTTCTTTTATTCCTGTTTACATTACAAAACAAGCTCCCTCTTTCTCATTGTAATATGAATATAGACTTACATTCATTACCAAATGGAATTATACAAACTTTGAAGTTGTGAATTTATAACAACTGCATTTACATTTGAAAAATTG
>NW_012155284.1:1698397-1700960 GCF_000956105.1 Propithecus coquereli
TGAGAAAGTGAATAATGTGAGTGTTGCCACCTATAGGCAGAAAATTGATTATACTTGTTTATGACAGAAAAGCATAATCTAAGAAAAAGAGTCTTTTTTCCAACTCCTGCAACTAGCATCTTCAAACTTTTTACCTAAATATTTACCTACTTGTTGTTGATGTTGCCACTTTAGATGCCTGTGCCTTAAAATGAATTATTTACTAAAATCTTTATCATTTGGTCAGATTACTATTTGCATTTAATATATTATTCCAATATACCATACTGTTAAAGCTGATTGACTTTGCCAAGTTTAAAGAGAACTGCTTCAACCAACAACTTTAACCAGTCATATACTAAACTAACTGTTGTATCTTAGTTTACCTCCAGAGTGGGGAAAATGACCAGCATTTGTTCCCAGGAATGAAAAAGCATCCCTTCCTACAATCTATTATCATTAGTCTTTGGTTGTGTGCCTTCTCTGTAATGATATAGGTTTGTTTCTCCTTTATTCTTTGCAGAGTGCTGCAGCAGCTCCCAGTCCAGTGCTAGGAAACATTCCCCCAGGAGATGGCATGCCAGTAGGTCCTGTACCACCAGGGTTCTTTCAGGTACTCAGAGAAACTGACTAGGAATGTTAAGGCATAGGAACTCCTGTTTGATTTTATTTACAGATATGAAGGAGGATGAGGCTATTTTAATTCTTAAGGTAAAGCTAATATGTGCAGCCAACTCTTGATTATTCAGACTGGTTATCATATTGCCCTTTCTTCTTATGTTTTATTTTTTGTTAAATTATTTATTTATCTAGCCATTCAATTGTTCAGTTAAGAAAGAAAAAGAGTTGAAATGCAAATTAGCCCTTTAAATTAACTGTGGTAAATATTCTGTGGAAGAAGAGACTTTCCAGAGATGAGGTTCTAGAAAGAGATGGATTTTTAACCATCTAAGCTGTCCATATCTCCATAGACTAAAGATAATCAAGATTTGGCTGTACTTTCAAACTATAGCTAAATCATAATCTATTGATTTATCAAGAATTAAAGGCTATATCAAACTATTGTTGAGAATTATCTTTGAGGCTTTTAAGCTGGAATTTTTATTAATATCATTCTAGAACATTTTAAGATCAGATTTTCAAATACATGTTAGTATTTTAAAATTTCAGCAAGACCACTTATTTTAGCAATGATTATGATAATTTTAGAATTATTATACAGTATATCATGTTTTTTTAATTTTGTGGCATCCACATCTTAAATCTGATAGTTTTCTAACTCAAACCAACACAGATTGTGAAATTTATTTTTTAATACATAGTTGATTTTGTAATACCCTTTTAGAAAATTAAGAATGTAGAAGAACTACAGTTGGAAGGCATTACAGGAATTAGTATAATATTCTGTATTGTTAATGAATTATATCAGGTACTTATAAGCTAATTTTTCACTTTAGTTTTTGTATTTTCAAAGTTCTTGATAATCATTTATTAGTTAATCCATACCATCATTGCAGGATGGATCAATGTACTTATAAATGTGAAAATGGAGAAATAAAATGATAAATAATTTTCCAAAGTACATCAACTGTATAAAAAGGTCTTAATTAGAACATAGTTCCAACTCTAGTCCTTTAGGACTTGCCTATTTGCTCAGCTACTCTGTATTAGTACCCACGTAGCCTAGAATATTCAAAAGTCTTCTTGGAGCTCCTATTCTGTCTTGGGGGCCCTTTCTTATAATCTAGAAACAGATTATAACCCTTGATTATTAATTAAATAACCACCATTTAAGATAATGATAATAATAGCTAACAGTAACTGCTTACTATATACCATGCTTCATTCTAAGTGCTTTACATATATAAACTCTTAATCCTCACAGTAATCCTAGATGTGAAGTATGTGTTACTGTCATTCCCACTGTACAGATGGAGAAACTAAGGCATTGATAGCTAAGTGATTTACGCAAAGTCAGAAAGTGATGGGGATGGGATTCAAATCGAGGCAGTCTGGACTTTTGTGATTGAATTTACCTTTTAAAAAGTTCATAGTTGATTGTTATTCATGAAATATTTCCATCTCATCTTATTTTTTTCTCATCCTCTTATTTCTCTTGCTAAAGACGGATTGGAGTTAGGGCATAAATCAGAAAAGTTTATACATTTGAGAATTAGTAGAAGCTCTCTAAGTGGCACTTTTAAAAGAGAGATTATGTTGGGGAGGAAGCCAACTGCTTTCATTCTAGGGTTAAACCAAGAAATATTTTCATTTTCATATTTTATAGAATGAACCATTCTCCTCATACCTATCTTCTATCTCAAAGTCTTGTTAGGAATAGTTGAAACAGAGTTAACTTTGTTTTAATCATTACAGTGTGATAGGCATTTGAGTACTACTGTATGCTGGGCACTGTGGTAAGGCATCTAAAAATGAGCAGGTATAGTATGTGCCTTTCTGAAGCTTTTTGTCTAGCCTGTGAGGCATTGTTAAAAATAAATAACTGTAATACAGTGAGATATGTGTTGTAACAGAATAAAATAAAGTTTTTGATGACCTGGAAGAGAGAGCCTTTAAATCTGCA
>NW_012155284.1:1705127-1706004 GCF_000956105.1 Propithecus coquereli
CAAAGAAAATTTTTAAGAAATTATAACTTATTTATCCCTCTAATAACTAAACATATTTGAATCTTTTATATAAAAACACAATATAATTTTTAAATGGGTGCTTATGTAGATGATATCTTTAAGTCTATAACTAATGTGGGATATACTTATAAATATCTATTATAATTTTGAACTCTGTATAGACTTTTATTCATTTTCACCATGTTTTGATTTTCATCTTGATATGTTTACTATATTCTAGCCACTAGATGTTTAATTTTCTTAACTGAAACTGTTGAAAACTAATAATATATTGATGATGGGTTATAAATTTAAGGCTTTGACATGAATAAGATATGTCGAAAATAAAGTATACCAACTAATTTAGTTTCAGACGAAGGTGGTCATCCATACTTTAAAATCAAAATAGATCAAAACTCAGATATAGTAGAAAATATGTTACAACAGGTTTGTAAGTCACATTTTGTTTGCAGGCCTAATATTAGCAATGGTAAAGCTTCTTTGCCATCTAGTGGTGGTTTGAAGATGTCTTGTTCAGGGTCCTTTTTTCCCAAAGGTTCTATTTTTAGCAAGACTGCTCTGTAGCAAGCTGACCTAATGCTCTAAGATAGCAATAATGCAGTAAGAAGAAAAAACAAATAGTAAGAAATTTCCCGTTTTCTTCATGGTGTTACTATTGACTAGAAAAGGCTCAGTATCAATGACATTCACAAAAACAACAAGGACAAAAACAAAGCATAGAGTAATACATCATTCTTGATATTTTAAAAGAAAAAGAATCCGCCGGGCACGGTGGCTCACGCCTGTAATCCTAGCTCTCTGGGAGGCCGAGGCGGGCGGATTGTTTGAGCTCAGGAGTTCAAAACCAGCCTGAGCA
>NW_012155284.1:1706064-1719621 GCF_000956105.1 Propithecus coquereli
TCCCAGCTACTCGGGAGGCTGAGGCAGGAGGATCACTTGAGCCCAGGAGTTTGAGGTTGCTGTGAGCTGGGCTGACGCCACGGCACTCTAGCCCGGGCAACACAGTGAGACTCTGTCTCAAAAAAAAAAGAATCAAAATGAATAAAAAATGAGAAAAATAATTATTTAATCTAACACTTGAAACTGAAGAGGAAAAACCAGAAGAAATGTTTTTACAAGTCTTCGGTAAATGTTTCTGGGAGGTAGATATTTATTTAATTTATTTCTGGAAGTCCTACATTTGACGATACCTTAGTATATATTCATCTGCTCTTCCTATTCAGACTTTCTGAATGCAACCATTTTATTGTAAGTAGTGCCTGTTTTACCCTATTATTTATACATATAGCTAAATAGTCTACATACCATCTCAATGCCCTTCTATTATTAATATTGGTATTGTCTTCACTTCTAACAATTCACCTTTCCTCTTATCTTTACTGACCTTTCCTGAGCATGGCTGTTTCACAAATTAGTCTTAGGACGTACTCTAAACCAGGAGAAATTCCCTTTCCCCCAAAAAGAAGTTGTGATATCACCCTACATCTTAGATACGAACCAAAACAGTACTTATTATATCCTTTCTTAGTTTGAATGAGTAGGGTTCTGAAAATCTCGAGTAAAATTAATTTATTAACTATGATGTCTAACATTATCAGTATATATAGTTTTAAAAATTCAAACATTGGAAATACTATTTATCAGAACTAAATATACCAGGATTTGGATAGTGGAGGGTGGGAAAGTTTGCTTAGTTATCAAAGCTCAAGAATTTTCTTAAAAATATAATTCTGAATCTTTAAAGAATAGATTCTAAGTGTTGAAAATAGAGCAAGTCTTTTCCTGGTATAAAGATAAAAGCAACTGAAAAAATAAAGGTGCCTGACAGCTGCTGGCTTTGATAATGCTATCCTGCAGTTGTGGTAATAGTTTTTCTGGCCTCAACTATTAGAACAAATTAAAACTTCTCAGCTTGAGTAACTAAATAAGCTTTTTTAAAAATTGCAGTTCAGACAACTAAAGTCCCTGCAGCAGTGACTGGATGGACAAAGAGCAAAGGAGGGAGTGTCAGATGTTGAGAGTCTTTATTTGGGCTTTCCGATTAGAATGGACTGAAATACTTCCCTGTTAGAAACCCTGTTTTTTTGGTTATTAATTTGTTTGTCAATACAGGTATTTAGGAAGAAGTTAGGTAGGCAATAGTAGACCAATATTTGATTTTCCTTTCACTTTCATGCTATTCCAGCAACTAAAGATGTCCAAGACATTGAGTATGAAACAACAAAATATATTTTAAAATCATGTATACAGGCGCTTAGCTATTTTTCAGATAATTTGAAATTATAGTTTTTCTTTTGAAAATATTAGTGAAAATACCTCCCACAGTGCTGTAGTTTTTATTAAAGTCCCTTGATAAAAAAATTATATAGAGCAAATTGCAAGTATGCAAAGGCTATTTATAACACAAATTTAGTTTTTTACTTAATGTTGATTACATAAACAAAAATGGTTAGCATTCTTTGGGGAATTAAAGATAAGGAACAGGTTATTAAATATATTATTAATTCTCCATGTAGGTGGGATAGATTTGTTTTAAGTACACATTGGAAAGCCATAAGCTTTTTAAAAAATAACTTATTCCTAGGTGGTGTTCAGTAATAATTTGTATTATGTTCTATATCAGGGATCAACCAACATTTTCTGTAAAGGACCAGATAGTAAATATTTCATACTTTGCAGGCCACATGGTCTCTGTCACAATCACTCAACTCTGTTGTAGTATAAAAGCAGCCATAGACACTATGTAAATTAGTGAATATGGCCCTGTTCCAATAAAACTTTATTTACAAAAACAGGTGGTGGGCCCACACCTGTTTAGTGTAAATATGGTAAGAGACAGCCTTTAAAAGATCTAAAGGGTGAGGACCTATGTTTCTGTAAATGTATTCTTGGACTATTAACCTGAAAGTCCTGGGATTCACCCAACTCCTAGTATGTGAGAATTCTTGGGGCTTGGGAGTGTAAGGCTAGAAATCCTTTGGTTTCTGTTGTTGTTTGTTTTATTCATTTTGGTTTTTTGGTCCTATAACTAAGTTATTTTATTTATTTGTTTGTTTTTATTTCAGTAGATTTAGAGGATGCAAGTTGAATTCTGTTATGTGTATATGTTGTATTGTGGTGAATCTGGGCTTTTAGTGTACTCATTAACTAAATAATATACAGTGTACCCAGCAGGTAAATTTTTCACAG
This sequence comes from Propithecus coquereli, assembly GCF_000956105.1. Lineage (NCBI taxonomy): Eukaryota > Metazoa > Chordata > Mammalia > Primates > Indriidae > Propithecus > Propithecus coquereli. Next base: position 1,708,354 of record NW_012155284.1, read on the forward strand.
ATGAGTCTTACAAACTAAAATTTGAGAATTATTGACTAAAATTGACAACGACATTCAGCACCAAATATTTATTGCCCCTCGCCATGCTAGATTCACTACAGTAAACAAGATAAATAGAAATCCTTGCGCTTACTGACCTTAGAGTCCACCAAGGGAAATAATTAATATTAATAAAATAATAAAAATAAATTATTATTTTTAAATATATGGTATATTTGATAATGATAAGGGGTAGGGAGAAAAATGAAACAGAAAAGGAAAATAGGCATCATTGCAAAAGTTGTGGATAGTGTAACCAGAGAAGAACTCATCACAAAGATGTCATTTGAGTAAAGACCTGAAGGAAGTGAGGGAATAAACCATGTGATATCAAGGGGGAAAATATTCTAGGCTGAGGGATAAGCAAATGCAAAGGCCCTGAGTTCAAAACATGACTGGTTTTTCCAAGGGACAGTTAGATGGTCTGGGTAGCTAAAGTGGAGTGTCAGCTGGGGAGATAGTTAGATATGAAGTCATAGAAAACAGAAAGCATTTATAGGTTATTGTAGGGACTTTGAGTTTTACTCTGAGTGGAGGATTTGAACAGGGTCATTCTGGCTGCATGTTGAGATTAGTGTGTAGGAGGAAAGTGTGGAAACAAGGAGACCAGTTTGGATGTCATTACAAAATTTGAGCAAGAGGTTATTACCCTACCAAGGTGGTAGGTGTGGTGAGAAGTGTTTGGGTTATATATTTTGAAGCTAGAGCCAAAAGATTTTGGTAATGCTTTGGATATGTGTTGGTGAGAGGAGCCAAGTCAAGGGTGACTACAAAGCTTATGGCCTATTCAGCTGGAAGAATGGAGTTGACATTTACTGATGTATGAAAAACTTCAGGAGGAGGTATGAGAGGGAATATCAGAAGCTTAATTGTGAACTTATCAAGATTGAGATGGCTATCAGATATTCAAGAGATGTTGAGTAGAGAAGAAGATATCAGAGTCTGAACTTCTATAGGTTGAGACTTGAGCTAGAGATATAACTTTGAGAGTCATTAGCATATGGATTATATTTAAAGCCATGAGTCTGATGACATCACCAAGATAGTGATCATAAATGGAGACAAAAAGCTATACAATGATGGATCCTGGGACACTCTAATGTTAAGGAATCAGGGAGATGCAGAGGAACCATTAAGAAGGAGAGCCCATGAGATAGGAAGAAAACCAGGCAATGTGGTATGCTAGAAGTCAAATGAAGAAAATGTTTCAAGGAGGAGAAGAAGGATTAGCTGTGTCAAATACTGCTGATAGGTCAAATTAGGCAATGACTGACAATTGACCATTGGATTTAACAACAAGGAGGTCATTAAGTGGGCTTGTTCAGTGCAGTGATGGGGGTGAAAGCCTCATAAAAGTGGACCTACGATAAGCTAGGAAGAGAAAAATTGGAGGCAATGAGTATGACCAACTCTTTCAAGGAGTTTTGCACTAAAGAAAAGTGAGAAATGAGGCAGTAGCTGGAGAGAGAAGTTGGAGAGGTCAGAGAAATGCTGTTGAGAGTGAACTGTTGGCTACTCTAAACTGCTCATTCCTGCTCAGGGACAAAGTAAAAACAGCCCGGTTGGCAACAGTGGGAAGAGAATACTGGCTGCTGCCAGGTATCATCCGTTCTTACAAGTAGTCACGTACCATCTTGAATATAAGAAATAATGCCAGGGAATAGAGTAATCGAATATCTTTGTGCACAGTAAGATGGTTATCAAGAAAGAGTAAAGAAGAATTACTTAGAATGCCCCGAAATGTGAATACTACCTGATTTCTGCCATTTTTATATTGTATAAATGATCTCTGACATTACAGATACCTTGACATCAGTAAGTATTTTTCCATTTAAATTTTTCTTATCAATTTTGTGTACATGTATTTATTTAAGATGTGTTTCAAATTGTATATTTCTGCATCTAGGATGCAGGAATAACTTTGTACAATTTGAATTTTCGCATTTATACTTTTAGTGTTAGTCAAATTAGTAAGTTTTAGTTTCAAAACAGACTTTGGTGCAATAATAATTTCTAAATTTTATAAAATATAAAATATTTTCTGTAGAAACACTATCTGATATAGTTTATTTTATTCACAAATTAGTGTACTCATTCAGAAACACTATCTTATATAGTTTAGATATGAGTTGAGTAGCTTTATGTATAGACTTCATGTTTATTGGTAAGTAACCGAATAAACATGAGAATATTATTTCATTTCTAAAAAAGTAAAAACATTCAGCCAGTTATATCAGAAGACCAATCCCATAGGCCAGTTTCTTTAACAAATGTTATCTCTGCATGGGAATTTGAAAGGACTACTGCTTAATCAGTAGAAACTTCCCTAGCATATCAAGATATCAGAAGTGTAAGAACAAAGTGCCATGTAATTTTGCAATGATACATTTAAATAAATTGAAGTACCTGTCTCTTACGCTCACTCTCATCTGGAACAGGTTTACATCAAAGTATGAATATAAAGTAGGGAAAAGGGAAGAGAGAAGAATACTTTTGCATTCTTTAATGAAAAGTTAAGATGGTTTTTAAAAATTATTTATTAAGTTTTAGCTGCTTTTTTGATTGAGCCTGATACTTTACCCTAAATTACAAATTTCAAATATTTATTTTTATACCCAAACTGTTATTTTTTTAATGTGGGTTAATTTGTTGCTGTTAGTTTAGTTGGTAGTAGGAGGCAGCACAGGAACACAGTAGGATACCAGCTACTTGCCTCACAGACACCAAAACATGTGTGTGTCTGTGAATTTCTGAATATAAATAGTTTTTTATAGAATTTTATCCAAACTTTCATAATTTATTAGACCAGTAGACAGCATAGTCCTTATTCACAATCCCAAAGTCTGTTGCTACATATCTTTATCCAATGACTACATGGTAATAAAAGCTTCAGAAAAAGTCTCATTTCTTGAAAAGACCCATAATGTAAGTGACCAATTTTGATGCTAAAATAAATCTGTATCAAAAGAATCAACTTCCTTGTAACTCTATGCTGTGTTGGGTTAGCCTTGCCAAAATAACATCAAGGAAACTGGATGTGTTATTGCTCTACAGTTATTTTATGTGAATTATTTTAATTAAGTGTTGATGATGAGAGAATATCTAAGACGTATGGGAGATAAACTATATACTTATGTTTATCAGCAGAATGTGCCAGCACAAGTATGTCATTTTGTGAGCTAAATTAGTTTAGTACTAGTTGGAATTAAAATATGTTAATCATATGTCTTATCCACTGGGGTGTCAGTGATGTCTGATGGAGATGTTCATGAAAAACAGAAAAGAAACTAAACACATTAAGATATATGAATTGTAAAGTAACTGTGACAAAATGCATTTGATGTATAATTTATGCATCATTACTTTTCTACAGTAAACTCATGAAGTATTTCATGGAATTATCAAAACAAAACTATGTGAATATTCTTACCATGTGAAAGATGATTGAAATGAAATAAGGAAGTCATAATGCTCTGTAATGATTTTTCAAAATAATATTCTCAATGTTATTTATCATTGATAGCACATGACTTCAAGAAAGTTAATACATTTAAGTCAAAAAAAGATTTGCTTGTAAGTAAAATATAGAGTAGCAAAATAGAATCTGTGTAGAGAAAATCATATATGGTAAAAGGAATTAACTAAAATTATAAACACATAATAAAAAGTAATAGTTTTTAAAAGACTTTATGCTTTTGGTTAAATCTTATAGTGAACATATTTTTTTTACCTTTCCAGGACTATGAATAAATAATTATCCTTGTCATATTTATAATTTTCTAAAATTATGTTTTAGATTCTAGAATAATCTTATGTTGTAGAATTGTATCTTACTTCCTATATCTAGTTAAAGCAGTATATTGAATTGTTCTGTTCAGTATCAGAGGAAAGATTGAATCTATATCTAAAAGCCATGTCTGCATAGGACCAAGTAAGATAGATATGTGATCTTTATGTCATTAATGTAGTTAATGAAGATAACCCATACTCTTCCAGGCTGTATTTCACTTTCTACCTGTGTTTTTGCCTAAATGTTGAGTGAAGCAAATTACTTTTTGACAAATACCCATTTTCTTATAGATTTTTGATGTAAAGATGGCTACATACTGAAGACAATATGATATTAAGAAAGCAGAATGTTTGATGTTCATACTCAAATGCTGAGCCTTTTCTTAATGGAAAGAAAATGTATAAGCTAAAACATGTTGTTTCTGAAACAATCTGAGGATTATTACCTTTTAATGTATTTTGTTCTGAAAAGATTAGGATCCCATGTACAAACATGGCACTTATGACACATACAACTGAGAGATGAGCTGCTATATAGAATTGTTAGCAGTTCTTGTGGCTGATTTATGCTTCAGAAAAAGATCAATAAGTTACTACACTTGTCTTGTCAAATCATACGTAAATTAACCTGACATCCTTTTATACCAAATAGTGGTTACTCAATGTTGCTACTGCTACTCTGTAAAACTGCCTAAGAATCATTATTTTTAACCCTGACACCCCAAAAACAATGAGAGAAACCTGAAGGCAGCAGGAGAGAATAAAAGGCCTTATTAGTCGTCTAAATTGTAAGTTCTCTTATATGTCATTGATATGGATATTATAATTATAATTCAGTATCTTATTGGGGTTCCCAACTCTTTGTTCTTTTTACTTACTCTTATTAGGTCCTCTGGAAGATATAATTTATTCTAGGATTTTTCCCTCTAAACATATAAGCATTTTCTCACTAACAACCAGTTATGCTATATCAATAGTATAATTTACTCTTCACATCAGTAGGTACTAACTATTTTTAACAAGACAAATAAATTGGTCAGGTGAAATTTTATACAAGAGGACCAAGCTTTATTACATCTTTTGCTGGTTTTAAGAGTCTTCCATCAGGATTGTTCCTCAGTTGGTCCATGAACCAGCTGCTGAACCAACCAAATATTTACTAAATGCTTGCTCTGTACATTCTCTCACATAATGTGCTAGCTGCTTCCTTCCCTTCCTTGTGAAGCACATTGTAAGTCATCACATTGTAACGAACAGCTCTATTATAATGATGATACTCAATGCCACATCCATTTATCATGTTCTCCACTCACCTTCTATTCCCTGTCAGCATTTAACTTAAAAACACAAATAAATGGACTAAAGACTACATGTATCATCAGAACTCCACCAAAATGATCAAGAAAAGTGATATAGACTTTTTAATTTTATTTTATTTCAGTTGTTACATTTCTTTTTAGTCTGGTGAATCAAGAGCACATGCTAATTAGTGCTTTATATGCAAATTAACTTGCTTCCCTGAAAGACCACTGCCTTTTCAGCTTTTTATATTTGAGTGGTCGCTAAGGAAAAGAATTCAATATTGAATAAGTGGTTGCATAGTTACTGGGGTCCTGAAAGGAAGTGCCAAGTCAGACAATTTATTTACGGTCAGTTAGTCAAAAGAACAAAGTGTATACATGTGTATCTGCCATTACTCTAAAGGTATCCCTATAGCAGGATGTTACAGAGGTAAGAAAACTAAAATGGCAGTTAAGAAAGTTGGTCTTTGGTTTTCTTTTACATAAAATAAGGAAATTGATCTAGTAAACTCTAAAAAGTTAAACTTCTTGCTTTAACATGTGTCTAAAAGGCATATTTAAATAAAATTACATGTCATATTTTATTATAAATGTATGATACAAAACTTGTAAAACTTCGAGTACTTTTGTGAAGAAGTCATTTGTTATGTGAATGGTTACTTGCTAAATTGTCAAGTTCATATTTTCTTAAACTCGATAATTACATACTTCTTTCAATCATTAAAAAGTTTTAAAACTTCTAAGTTTTCAGATTTAGAAGCTAATTTCACATGAATAATTTTTGTCCTCAAAACATCCAGATTTACTTTAAATTAGATAAGTCCTGTATAATTGTGTGTTTTGGAATGTACCTCAACTTCTAAGCTTTTTGAAGTGTAAATTGTCCTAAATGTTAATTTTTCCATTCTAAAGAAGTTAGTGTATTATTCTCTTTATCTTTGATTTGTTCTAAATTGTGCTCATAAAATAAAATATAGAATATATAAAATGCTTAATGATCGGCATTTTAGAGGAAGTTTTTTTACTTTTTAATGCTTTTCAATTTTATTATCAATTTATACTTTAAGACTAAAAGTTAAAGAATTTTTAAAGCCAAGATGAAATGTTTAAAATGAGATGTAAAGTGATTATATAATGCTGCATAAATTTTAGGTATTCTAAGAAATGCCAGCTTTATTTTATGGATTAATTACCTTGACATTAAGGTAATTACTTGCTCTAATGTTGTTTTGTGTTCTTTCCTCCAAAGTGAGGTTCCTTCACATCAAAGTATACATTATACTGCAATGTACTAAATCCTCAATGATAAATGGTATAAACAAAGTGCTAATGAAGTAGAGGGAAAGGAGCCTATAGAAATTCTTTAAAGAGGAAGTGACATTTAACCTGGCCCTTGGGGAATTAATAGAAATTTGCTTGGCAAAGAACGGAGAGTACACAGTAATTGCAAGGAATAGAGAATATTCTAATGTTGGTGAATCATCTTTACATTTTTTTAGAAACTATTGACAATGTTAAAACAGATTAGCAAAATGAACATTTAAGCAATGTATCATTTGAGATATATAGATTTATCATATATATCTTAAAAGAAGTCAGGGCTGAAAATGGTTTATATCACCCCTAATTTCAGTACTGGTAAATTATTTATAAAATAATTCCATCGAGGGGTCTGAGACCTTCAGAGAAGGTAAGAATTGGAACGAGCAATCTACCTTCTACTAGTAAGGGGGAGAGAAAGAGCTGGTTCCTTGTAATTCTTAGGGAATTGAAATAAAACACTAAGGGCTTCTGAAAGATCCATTAAGAAGAGGAAAACTACTACTTTCCACTAGCAGAAAGGGCAAGGATTAGAGGAAAATCTCTTCTAGGAAGACAGACGTTTAAAATTCCATCAATAAAACTTGATATCATAGAAAGTAATAATCTTTTAAAGTTCAGTGGCATTCATTCAGAAATAAATTATAATTCTAAGTCAAATAATTTTTCCCCTAAAAGACTAGGGAATGAGCTAGATACTTGGTTTGTATTTCTATTAGAGTACTTTTTTTCTTTCATTCTGTCACCAAATATTTATTGATTTTTTGACTTTGTGTATATTTTTATTCCTTTCACTTTGGGTTATCCCATTCATTAGTTGAGGGTGCTAAAATAAAAATACCATAGCCTGAAAGGATTAATCAACAGAAATTTATTCCTCAGAGTTCTGACAGCTGGGAAGTGCAAGATCAAGGTGCCAGCCAATTTGATTCCTGGTGAGGGCCCTCTTCCTGGTTTGCAGAAGGCCAGTATGCTGACATGGCAGAGAGAGAAAGATCATTTCTGTTGTGCCTCTTTTTATAAGGGCACTAATTCCATTCAAGAAGGCTCTCCCCTCATGACTTAATAACTTCCCAAAGGCCTCACCTCCAAATACCATCACATTGGGGATTAGGTGTCAACATATACAAATTTTGTGTGGACACAAACATTCAATCTATAGCATAGACAAATAACTGAAACATGTAGAAATGAGAATTTGTACCTATAAATGTAGATTCTATATGTCAGAGTACTAACTATGCTACCCAATTTATTTTACATTGCAAGGTAAGGCCCTTTACTTTATGAGTTTTGTCTAATTTGGAAACTGTTTTTTTAAAAGCATACCCCTAATTTTCAGTCATTCATAGCACTACATGTTCTATCAAGTAGGGATGATGTAATATATCTTGAAGGAGGACAGCAGATTGAAATATTATTTTCTTTGGGTTTTCATTGATACTTGCCATTTGGTTGAAGAGAACATTCTATTTGTTCCAGATTAGTGGACTGATGTAGAAAACAATTTTTGCAGAAAATTGTTTCTCCTATTAATTATAAGACTATGAACCTTGAAAAATCCTGAGCAGAGGGCAGTAATCTTTATCTGCTTTGTTCACTGATCTGTCCAACCACCCAAAACAGCACCTTTGTGGGTGTTTAAAAAATATTGGTTGAATGAACAAATTTCTACCATACCTTCTATTAATAATGGATAAGTGTAGCTTTTTTATTCTCCCGATTGACCTTTAATCTGACACAACAAAGAGCACCATTGTTTATTGGAGTATTTCTTCTTAAACTAGGTTTTCTTTGTTCTCTGCAAAGCATGGTAATAATTTTCTCCAGCTCCTTAATAAAGATGGTTTGTGCCTTAGGAGCATATGCCTTTATGCCCACTCCCCACCTCACCCGCACACACTCCAAATGTTTACAGCGTATCTACAATATGCAAATCTTTATATTTAAGGGTAATACTGAAAACAATTGACACAGAATCATGGGTCCCTTATTTTATAAGGGACTTTAGAAATCATGTGGTTCAACTCCCTCATTTTAAGGTTGAGGAAACTAAAGCCCTGCAAGGTTATTATCTCAGGGGCTCCTCTGGTAATTAATGGTGGTACAAAAACTAAAATCCAGGTCCTTGACTCCCAGTGAAATGTTATTTCCACACACATTATAAACAGCTCTTCCAAGGGGAAGGCTTTTTCCAGTTAAAATACTGATTTGCCATCATGATACCTTCAGGCAAATATGTGATGCCCAAACTATTAAAAAAATAAAAATAACACTGTTCCAGATACAAAGAGTAAGTACACTTTAATAGCCTAGACTCAAATTTTGAAGAACTTATTCTTCCCAGGTTGCTAATGCAGGGAGTACTGACGTGTCTGTCAGTAGATACAGATTATATCATCAGTAGGTAATCTGTTAGATTTGCATTTTACCAAAAAAGAATTTAAATTTGTTTTAATATTTTGAATTGTACTTGAAAGTAGATTGATTTCTGAGTAGCGAAGTACAAATATAAGTACAGAACATTCTCAGTTGCTAGTATGCAAACTCTTTTGGGTTCTGTTGCTATGTCTGGCCAAGCTAATTCACTGGGCAGTTGAGGACTTAGGTAGTTATCTAGATAATTTAAGGTAAGGCTCAATCTGAGTAATAAGAGCTTATGTTATAACAGAACTAATTTTATAAGAAAAATTCTTTAACCATAGCAATCTTTATATTTTATGTAAAAGTAGTAGATTCTTATCTAAATTAACTAGATTTTTTGTCATTTTATACTTTGAGTTGTGTACATAATTTATAAGTAGTTTTCAGTATTCTTGGCCAAAAAAACCCCATAAATTTGAACTTCTTGGAGGAGGACATACAAGAGCAAATAAATTGACTAAAAACAGAATCTGTATCTCTTTCAATCTTATTTTGTAGGAACCTGCAGGTTCCCAGCAAACACATGCGCTGACCCTCCTTTACAGCAGTCCCTTGATAGGGCCTCACAGTGAGGGAGGGAGGTGTAGACAACCCCATTACAGTATATTCATTACAGTATATTCATTCAAATGCCATCCATTAGAGAAAAAATTTTCTTTTCAAATATTCCATTAAATTTACACTGTAACATCTTTTTACATTCAGATGAACATGCAAATCTCAAATGCTGGATTTCAAATAAGGCACGTCTAAGTATTTATCTCAACATTTCATATTTAGTAATATTTTTCACATAATTTCTACCTTGTATTGCATTTCCAAGTGATTTTATTATAGATAGGAATTATTAGTAACCTATTTTTATTTCTTCATATTTCAAAAATTAAATTAATATACTTTGAATTATAAATGTTATAAAACATCACTCTGTAAAAGAAAGGCAACTATTACAAAACCTATGACATAATATTTAATTATTGAATTTTAAAAATGAGTCCAGAATTTAAAAGACAGTTTCTTTAAGTGATATTAGGTAATTTAGAAAGGAAAGGGAAAATAACAGAGGGAGTATGAATATTGAGTAAGTTTCTAGTCAGCAGTATATAGTCAACTTATTAATCCAATTTGGAGTAGAGTTTCAAAATGATAAAACAGAGACAACTTTGATCAAGTATGTGAAAGCTAAACATTTTTAAAATCAACTTTGTTAAAATTGGAAAACCTACTTAAGTTTTATCAGCTGGAGGTAATAATAGGACCTGAATAACCTACTGTTTCTGTCCATATAAAATGAATTCTTGGGAGCACATTTATATATAAGAACACAGTGAGCAAAATGCCAAATTGCTTGCTTAATTGTGAAGTTCCTCTTGTTGGTTTATCAGACCCTCCAAAAGATACCTATAGAAAAAAATCTAGACAGCATAAATTAATTAGAATTTTATTTTTCAGAGGCTGTTTTTAAAACAGCCCTGGAAAACATGTATGGCCATGAACTGCAGGCCTGATTTCTAAAAATGTTTATAGATAATCTATTGTAAATGTAGGATTTAATTCTGTAAAGTGCTATAAATTTGATTTGCCCAAGCCTTTGTTTACTTACTGTATGTTAAATTTATTCTTAATTTATATTAATCCATTTTAATATGTTAATAATATTAAACCCTTTAGATTTGATGATTTGCTTTTATTACATGTAAGGAATAATCTTACAGTTAAATAATTATGTATTAAGATGTAATTAAATAAAATTATAATTTTCTGTTTTTAGAAAAATATAATAAAAATAGAATTTTGAATAACTTAATAAACTTCTAAAAATGTGGTACCTACATTTGAGTGATCAAAAATATTCTCCTTCCGCTCAACATTGGAAAATCATAACAATGATCCTTTTAGGGTATTTTTCTGGACTGTTTCTTGACTGACAGATTCAACACATTTTAGGAGACTTTGACTCATCTAACAGCATAAATTAACTTGACTTTTAACATGAGACTATTTTTTTCTTTTGTTAAAAAATATACACCTCATAATCTGCTAAGGTCAAAATACGCAAAGAAACTTTAAATTTTAGTCAGGTGGGGCACAGTGGCTCACTCCTGTAATCCCAGCATTTTGGGAGGCCCAAGCAGGAGTGTTGCTTGAGGCCAGGAGTTCTAGACCAGCCTAGGCAACATAGTGAGACCCTGTCTCTACAAAAAATAAAAAAAAAAATGAATTGAATTAATTGTGTATGGTGGTGCACACCTGTGGTCCTAGCTACTTGAGAGGTTAAGGCAGGAGGATGGCTTAAGCCCAGAAGTTCAAGGCTGCAATGAGCTATGATGACAGCACTGCACTCCAGCCTTGGTGACAGAATGAGACCATTTCTCTAAAAATAAATAAATAAATA
>NW_012155284.1:1720161-1724470 GCF_000956105.1 Propithecus coquereli
CTACAACATAAAAAACAGGATGGAAATTTTCTTAAAAGCATTTATTCTACTGAAAGCAGCCACATAGGAAAGTAAATTGATTTATGTTTTATATAATTCTAAATTTTTTAAGGTATTTGTTTTCAGATCTGTATTTTACATTGTGCTTTTTTGTTTTGTTTTGTTTATTTGTTTGTTTCACTTAATAGCCTTTTATGTCACCTCGGTACCCTGGAGGTCCAAGGCCCCCATTGAGGATACCTAATCAGGTAAGATTTATGTGCTACTTAAGTTTTTATAAGAATTGATAAAGATCTTGAGAATGCCACAAATACTTGTTGTGTTATAAAAATATAAAATTATCCTTTCCTTATTTAATGCTACTTCTCGTAATATATAGTCTACATAAAGGGTTGGCAAACTTCAGCCCATAGGCTGGCTGACTGTTTATATAAATAAAGTTTTATCGGAACATAGCTACACAGATACATTTATGTGTTGTCTGTGGCTGCTTTTACACTACAGTACAGATTTGAGTGGTCATGACAGAGACCATATGTGGCTTGCAGCCCTATAATATATACTATCTGGATCTTTACAAAAAAAAAGTTTGCTCACCCTTGACGTCTACCTTATACTTTGAACCTAATTTTTAAAATTTACATAATTTTGGTAAATGCTGATTATTCTCTCATTTAAGGGATGGCTATACAATTTTCTATGAACATACTTTGGTTTACTTTTATATAATATAGTTTCAATATCATGTCTCTAACATTCACATAAGTTTTGTCCAATTATAATGACATATTGGGCAAGCAATTAGCTGCTTCTAGAAGGGTTAGATCTATTAATAAATAAATACTTAACAGTGAATCTTCCAACTTTTTTTAATCTATAAGAGCTCTAAAATGTCATAATGTTTTATTCTCTAACAGTTTTTTCCTCAATATCATAAGTATTGATTTGCTAAAGAGAATAAAACAGAATTCTTACAAGGATTTTATAGTTTAGTTTTACAATATAGGTAATGTGCATGTATGTAACACAAGAAGAAATTAAATGCTTAACATTACGTCACATTTATGTCACTTTCTCTTATTCTGTTATTTGTATACCACAGCTTTATCCCAGATCCTTGTTACCGCAATAAATTCTCTCTTTCATTCTTATTTTCTTTCCATTTCCACTTCCTTCCCTGCCAAAAATGGAACACGAACATTGCAGTTACTAATTTACTTGATAGCAGCAGAAGTCTGCTGCTTCTCTCCTAACTCTTCCTGAAATTATGCTCTGTCTTTGAAGTGTCCCAATTTGCTGCTGTTTTCTGCTTCTAGTGCACAGCAGGATGTGCCAGCACCCAGATTCACCCCCAGGGGAAAATTTTAAGCAGGAAGAAGTGCTGGGTCATCTCATGGTTGTAGTACTTGGCAGTCCTCACATTAGCAGCTGGAGCGTATTTCTCCTAGAGACTGAATCTGCATGCAGTACACAGGGCCAGGGAAGCATGGCATGAAATAGGAAAGGGAGGTGCACAGATGCCAAGTGTTCCAACATATGGGAATTTTATTTTCTCTGTGGGTGAACCTGTATATATTGTCAGATCTACTTAGGTAGGTGCCTGAGTCATTTACATTTCTTTTTAAAGGGCAGAAGTTTGCATCTTTTATTGGAGGCTTCATGGTTTTTCAAACATCCCATCTATAGCTTTGTATATTACATAGGTATAGGAGGTTCCTGAAAATCTGAATTAGGGAAATGTGAAATTCTTGTATAAGTGTGTTATTAGAATTCTTTTGAATTCACGTATTGTGTGTCAATGATGAAAATGTGATAAAATTATTGGAATTGCATTCATTTGACATATTGAAATGCCTCCAGTGTATAAGATACTATGCTAGGTTCCGTATCTACAGAGAATAACAAACTATAAGACACTCTTAGGAAGTGATGGGGATGGGGATGTGAAATTGTAAATCTAAATTGTTGAAACTTTTTAAGAACAAGTATGTAATGTCTTTGTATTTTTAAAAGAGACAATTAAAAAGTTAAAGATAATACATTACTATACAGGCTCTTTTTCCTCAAGAATTTTAAACAGTCTTTACCTAAAATATATTTTAAAACAATTGTTCTCTTCTGTAAGTGGTCTTTTTTGTCTATTCCTGCACCCCAACACACACACATTTAAACTTCATTAATTCAGATGTCTATCATCCAAGCTTGTAATTTGCATTTATACTATTTTTTAAAATAATTGTGTTAATAGAATAAATAATATTATTTTAGGAAATGTTTAACCTGTTTAGGAGCATGACCTTTTAAGCACAAACATCTTCAATTTCATTGTGTAGTCATTAAGGTAGAGTTGGAAAAACTATTTTTGGTGATTAATTGGAATGATATATATAAAAACAAAAATGCATTAAAATATTTTTAATTTTGATTTCATTTAAATTGATTATAAACTAATAAAATTTGGTTTTATTAATAGGTTGTATCTAAGAAAATAGAAAGTGAAATATTAACCTCTTCACTGGTATTGACTAGTGATTTTGAATATGTAAAAGGCCTTCCTTTAATAGACAAATTCTTCACATTTTATAATTACTAATGATTCGACCACAGATTTTAATTTAAATTGTCCTGAAACCATTTTTATGGTTCTAGACTAAATCCATACTGTTATATATTCTTCATATATTTATAGGATTGGGTGTTTGGAATATGGTATAATATCATTATGCTGAAAAAATATAGGAAAGGGTAGGAGTGTCTAAAATGACGAAAGGAAAGTAAAATTACAAAAATATGCAATATAGTAGAGAATAAATATATACGGGGAAACATATGAAACAAACGTTAAGTCCACAAAATATGTTTGACTTTACAATTTTACAGTGGGATTGGTTCAACTGTCAGAAGGGGTCCTTGGTGTTGAAACATCTGTAACCTGGAACAGAGCAGGTCTTTATCCTTCTCATGAATAACCTGTCTAATCAGAAAAGTTCACAATATCCATTCAGTACTATGTTGAGGAAATAAAGGCAGCCAGAAGTACAGAGACTGTTAATGAGTTGAGTGACACCAAGAATAATTAAAGTATTGATTTATCGATCCTATAGAATTTTGAAAATTCATACTCTCTGTCAACAGATACATGGATTAAAACACTGTCAACTGATATATGAATTGAGAATACACATTGTTAATTCTGTTGTCCATTTTAAACTCTAAAATTGAATTTGGTATTCTAAAAGCACATTTACATCTAACCAATCTACTGAAATGCTCAAAGATATCTTTTCAATAGTAGATGAGTGGTTAAATAAATTGTGATATATTCAAATGATGAAATAATATGCATGTATTAAAAGACATGCTATAGAATTAAATTTATTGAGATCATAAATTGTTCATAATCTGTTACCAAATATTTTTTCAAAAGCACAAGACATATCAGTATATTACCTCTGCTATACAAATGTACAAACTCGGAGAATTACCCCCACTCATCTCTCCCCCTCCACACACACATGAACACATTTGTCAAAAGACTGTAAGGCCCATATCCTTTATTTCTGGGTGTTGGGATTATGTGTTATTTTGCTTTTTAAAATTTCTGTATTTTTAAAGTTTGCATTGAGCAGGTATTCCATTTGTGATTAGAAAAAGGTATTGGTTAATTATATACATAGGTAAATAAAAGTACAGATGTTTTATTCTTCTAGTTATTCAATATATAGGATTATCTTTTATTAATATTGAATGTATAGTTCTTACCTGGTAAGAAGAAAAACATAATGGATGGTAAGTATAAGCAAATCTTAAAAAGATTTTTCATCACTTTACAGATAGACGAAATGTCAGCAGATATTTGATCAAAAAAAAAATTGAGACATTTACTTATATACTGAAAATAAATTACTGTATTCCTACGTAACCAAAGTACCTATATTTCGAACAAACTACATATTTACTCTTCTTTACATGTTCTTTCATTCAGAATAAATGCTACTTAGCATATTCTTTACCAAAAATTTTCTATCTTTATAAAATATTTTACACAGAGAATTTGACTTTTATTTAATGATAATATGAAAACATAAGAAAGATTTCAGGCCAGGCGCAGTGGCTCATGCCTGTGATCCTAGCACTCTGGGAGACCAAGGTGGGAGGATTGCTTGAGCTCAGGAGACCAGCCTGAGCAAGAGCAAAACCCTGTCTCTACTAAAAATAGAAAAATTAGCCGGGTTGTTGTGGTGCATCTGTAGTCCCAGCTACTCAGGAGGCTGAGGCAAGAGGATGGCTTGAGCCCAGGAGTTTGAGG
>NW_012155284.1:1734068-1736682 GCF_000956105.1 Propithecus coquereli
CAAATTTATTATTTATTCTAATATCAAAAGTTAAAGAATGCAGTGATTATGCCCCTGTTGATGCACAAAGCTATCAGCTGGTCATCCCAAGACTGATAAAAGTGTTTTAAAAGTTAGAGATTTGTGTTATTCTAGAAGACAACCACAATTAACTAAAGAGTTAAATTTAGATAAATACACTTATTTTGAAAGACAACTTGACATTGATCAAGATTTCTATAAGATTATGCTACATTTTTAAGGGATGAACAGAAATAAGAAGGACTTGTAAATTGTTCTGGTATTCCAAGATAAATTAGAAAAAGTAAATTTTTTAAGAAAATGTTTACCGGTAATAAAACATTATTGTCTGCAGTGAGATTTAGAAATTGAGCGTCAAAGTCCAGGGTGTATAACTCTAACCACCTGGAGACTTTAAAACGCAAGACCTTCAAGTTCACAATTGAAGATAATGTTGATTAGGCATTTTTAGTCTTCCTACTTGATTTCTTTATAACTTTTGCCTGTGTTGGTTACATTTTCCTTCTTGAAACTCTTCGCTTGCATTCTGATACATTGGTCTTGGTCCTTTTCCTAATTTCATGCCTATTCAGTTTGTTTCCTTTCCTACCTCTTGGTATTTTTTTAAAAAATTAAATCTTTTTTCTTCTCATTCTTTGAAATCTGTTTCATTCTTATTATGACTTTATCACTAATGATTCTTAAAACTGTCCAATCTAAACCCTATTCCTTTTATTCCTTCAATAATATTTATTACTCTGTCCCAGAAGGTACAGACGGGGTCCCTACTCTTGCAGAGCTTACAGTCTGGAGATACAGAGAAGAAAACAAGCCATGATAGTATTTAAGTTCTACGAAAGTGAGATATACGATCCTAGAAAAGCACACAGAAAGCCCTTACCCTCCCTGCGTGCTAATACATCCAGGGGGCAGGGAGGAACCACACAGAGATGGCAGGAAGAAGTGGCCAATGTGGTTGGAAGATTGATTATATTGAGCAAATAAATAACACTGATTGAATAAATGAGTAAATATATTGAGGATAATGAAAGCCAGCTTTCCCACTGTTAGAGAAAATATTTACAAACCTAGAAGCGGAAGAAGGCCAAAGATAATCCTGAGTTATCAGATTGGAATTGGACTTCTTGAATTGATGTTAGAAAGTATGAGTTTGTGGTATGTATATGCACTACATACACACAAATAGATAAAGAATTAGTTATAAATGTGTATGAGTATGCATATATGTGTGTACATGTGTACATAGGCACCTACATAGATTTTCAAGCTCAGCATTTACTGAGAGGGCCTAAAAGTGCTGTATGCAAATAACAAGAACACTCTGAGAACCCAGATCTTGCCAGATCTTTATGCCTACGTGCTGTCCTCCACCAAAAGAAAGAGCTGAATCCAAGTTTAGGCCAGAAGAAATGTGAAGTGAACCTGGAACATCTTACGCCAGAAAGTAAGGAAATGCTCAAAACTAATGGGAATATGTAAAAAAACACAAGAGCCAGCTGAGGGGCTTCTCACTAGGCCGGCAGTCCCCAGCCTTTTTGGCACCAGGACCGGTTTCATGGAAGACAATTTTTCCACGGGGGTGGGGAGGGGGTGGCTCGGAGAGAGGCAGAAATGTGAGCGATGGGGAGGGGGCTGAAAATGCAGATGAAGCTTCTCTTGCTGGGCCGCCGCTCACCTCCTGCTGTTTCATGGAAGACAGTTTTTCCAGGGACGGGGTGGGGGGCCTAAGGGAGCTGGAGGGCCGGGAGGCAGAGCTCAGGCGGTATTGCGGCCCGGTTCCTAACAGGCCACGGACTGTTACCGGCTTCCGCCGGGTATTGGGGATAGGCAAAATCTGAATATCGGAATAAATGATGATAGTAATAGATTACAGCCCGTTGAATTAAAGAGGAACCCCTGAGTAAGTTAGTAAATAAACAAATAAGGAAAACCCTTCCTTACAGTGAAGTACCAACTAATAAACATAGAAAGAATGACAGGCGTGGATATCTCCATTGGGCAACTATCACAGTGGTTAGGAGTTGTTAGTGGAGGCTACCGCTAGTGGGTTAATAAAGGATTGATGGAGGAATGAGATATTGACAATCTCAAAATAGCTCTAATACTAAAAGCAATCAATTAGAGAAAAATAATGGCCTTATGGTGTGGAAACCTACAGACAGCAACACAGATGATAAAGATTAACATCAACAGCAGTGGGATGAGTCAACATTAGGTGTGCCCTCTGATACGATACACTGAGAAGAGCATAGCAGCATTTCTGTGATATTCCTGCTAAGAAAATATGACGACCTGAGTCTAGATCATGAAGAAAACATCAGTCATCCTATAGAATTTAAGTCCTATTCTCTTTAATTGTTGAGGACATGATAGATAAGGTTAGACGTAGGTAAGAACTATAGGAATTGTTCCTGCTTAGAAGAGCATGAAAAGACATGACAACTAAATGCAACATGTGTTCCCGTGATGTACCAAAAGAAAAAAGAAACCTTGAGACAAATGGCAAAATTTAAATTACCTCTGTAACTTGGATGGTTATGTTGTATCAATGTTGATTTCCCGTCTTGAAAGATTGTGTGGTGGTTATGTAGGA
>NW_012155284.1:1736732-1739636 GCF_000956105.1 Propithecus coquereli
CAGTGATCTGTGATCAGTGATCTTTGATGTTACTATTATAATTGTCATGGGGCACCATGAACCACTCTTGTGTAAGACATCATACTTAATAGATAACTGTGGTGTGTGTTCTGACTGCTCCACTGACCAACTGTTCCCCCATTTCTCCCCTTCTGCTCAAGCCTCCCTATTTCCTGAGACACCACAATATTGCAGTTAGGCCAATTAATTACCCAACAGTAGCCTCTCAGTGTTCAAATGAAAGGAAGAATCACTCATCTCTCACTTTAAATCAAAAGCTAGAAATGATTAAGCTTTATGAGGAAGGCACGTCCAAACCCATGATAGACCAAAAGCTAGGCCTCTTGTGCCAGTTAGCCATGCTGTGAATGCAAAGGAAAAGTTTTTGAAAAAAATTGAAAGTGCTACTCCAGTGAACACATGATAATAAGAAAGTAAAACAGCCTTACTGCTGGTATGAAGAAAATTTTAGTGGTCTGGATGGATCAAACCAACCACAACATTCCCTTAAGCCAGAGCCTAATCCAGAACAAAGCCCTAACTCTTCAATTCTGTAAAGGCTGAGAAAGGTGAGGAAGCTGCAGAAGAAAAGTCTGAAGCTAGCAGAGGTTGATTCATGAGGTTTAAGGAAAAAAGCCATCTCCAGAATGTGAAGTACGAGGTGAAGCAGCAAGAGCTGATGTAGAAGTTGTAGCAAGTTATCCAGAAAATCTAGCTAAGATAATTGATGGAAGTGGCTATATTAAAAAACAGATTTTTCAGTGTAGATGAAACAGCCTTATATTGGAAAAAGATGCCATCTAGCACTTCACAACTAGAGAGGAAAAGTCAATGCCTGGCTTCAAAGAACAGACTGACTCTTTTGGTAGGTGCTAATGCAGCTGGTATCTTTAAGTTGTAGCCAATGCTCATTTACCATTCTGAAAATCCTAGGGCCCTTACAAATTATGCTAAATCTACTCTGCCTATGCTCTTTAAATGGAAAAACAAAGCCTGGATGACAGCACATCTGTTTACAGCATGGTTTACTGAATATTTTAAGCCCACTGTTGAGACCTACTACTCAGAAAAAAAGGATTCCTTTCAAACTACTACAGCTCATTGACAATGCAGCTGATAACCCAAGAGCTCTGATGGAGATGTGCAAGGAGATCCATGTTGTTTTCATGCCTGCTAATGCAACATCCATTCTGTAGCCTATGGATCAAGGAGTAATTTTGACTTTCAAGACTAATTATTCAAGAAATACATTTCATAAGGCTATAACTGCCATAGCGATTCCTCTGGTATATCTAGACAAAGTATATTGAAAACCTTTTGGAAAGGATTCACCATTCTAAATGCCATTAGAAACATTTTGTGATTCATGGGAGGAGGTCAAAATATTGACATTAACAGGAGTAAGGAAGAAGTTGATTCCTATCCTCATAGATTACTTTAAGGGATTCAAGACTTGAATGAAAGAAGTCACTGCAGATGTGGTGGAAACAGCAAGAGAACTCAGGTTAGAAGTGGAGTCTGAAGACGTGACTGAATTTGTGCACCTCATGCTGTGAGCATTGTTGATATGATAACAAAAGATTTAGAATATTACATAAACTTAGTTGATGAAGTGGCTGAGTTTCAAAGTACTGACTCCAATTTTGAAAGTTTTGTGGATCAAATGCTATCAAAAAACATCACATGCTACAGAGAAATCTTTCATGAAAGGAAGAGTCAATCAATGCGGCAAACTTCATTGTTGCCTTATTTTAAGAAACTGCCACAGCCACCCCAACCTTCAGCAACCACCACCCTGATCAATCAGCAGCCATAAACACCAAGGCAAGGCCCTCCACCAGCAAAAAAATGACGATGAGTTAAAGACTCGGATGATCATTATCATTTTTCAGAAATAAAGCATTTTTTAATTAAGGTACATACATTGTGTTAGACATAATGCTATTACACACCAAATAGACTACTGTATAGTATAAATATAACTTTTATATGCACTGGAAAACGAAAACGTTCATGTGACTCACTTTATTGCGATATTCGCTTTATTGCAGTGGTCTGGAACTGAACCTGCAATATCTCCAAGGTATGCCTGTATACTAGACCTTAAGTACCTAGAGGGACTTGCCATTGGAATCATGATGAATTTTTTGTAGACTAAATAATTTTTTTATGAAGTAAGCAGTTCCCCAACTTAGTTATTTCTGTTTTAATAAAATTTTATATTATATCATTTATTTCAAGTCCTAGGATTTAAGGCTTTTCTTCCAGAACTTTGGAGTATATTGATCTGATATTAAGCCCTGACTCTGATACTTACCAATAGTATAACCATGGAATATAGAAAATTGTAAAATTAGACATTAGCGAGTGCCTAGATCTGGTGGGGGGTGTTAGTGCCAGGGGAATGGGGAGTAACTATAAATGGGCAATGTTTTAAAATTAGATTATGGTGATGGTGGCCCAGCTGTGTAAATATACTAAAAAACATTGAATTGTCACTTAAAATGGGCAAAATTTATAGCATGTCAATTATGGTTTAACAGAGCTGTTGTAAAAAATAGCATAACCATGGACAAATTAACAAATTATTTATGTTTGAAGCATTGGTTTCTCATCATTAAAGGGAATTAATAACCTTGTAAGATTGTTGTAAGCATTGAATGAAATAATAAATATAAAGACTTAGCACAATCCCTGGCACAAATGTACCGGCTTACAAGTGTATTTTATCATTGATATTATGTTTGTCATTATTAAGTACATCATTAGTGTTTTTTTCTGTCAGAGCGCATATTCGCATATTTTTTATAAAACAAAGAATGTGTGCCAAAATTTGTGACTAGTTAAATAAGTCTGAATGGAATACATTTAACGTGTTTTATAATGTTATTATAAGATGTACAA
>NW_012155284.1:1751571-1752541 GCF_000956105.1 Propithecus coquereli
CTCAGTTCTTTCCTATATATTTTCTTAAAATCTTATAAAACTCTTTTAGATATTTAAATTATTTTTCCCTGTTTGTACTCAGAAATGATGATATATGTTAACCAACCATCGTTAGGCTATTAATAGCACTTAAAATTTATAAGATCTACAGCATATTTCATTAATTAAATGTACTTCTAGTCTTTTATAAACTAGGTCAACCAATTTGGCTGTACAAAACTTTAAGGATTTTTTTTCCCAGAAGATTTTCTTGATGTATATTTTAAATATATATCAAAAACTTCATGCCTATAATTTTGTTATTATTCTTCACTCAGTTCCCTTATTTTTCAGCTAGCTGCTCTTTAAACTTTGGTCATTCCCAGACTCTTATTAGTATTAGTTTTTAATACTTTAAAAACTGTCTGATTTATGAGTCAGTTTTGCAGTGGTTAAACAGGTATGCCAATGCTTACCTAAGCTATATGAGCACTTAGATCTCATTTGAAAATGCAGAAATAAAAAGCATACAGGTCTTTATGCTTTGTGTTATAAATAGCCATATGTTTACATGTTTTGCGTTCTAAGTAAATTACAACAGAATATAAGAAAGCTTCTATTTCTGGTGAGTGATCTCTTATTGATGAGTTTTAATAACTAAGTTTGTAACCATGAATTCTTTTTGGCATTTTTAACATCAAAGAAATTTTATTTCTTCCATTTGGATTAGCAGTTCCCTTGCTGTTATTTCCATATAATATTATGGAAATAATGTGTTCTGGTATGAATTTACCTGAGAAACCACAGCTACCTACAATAACTTTTTAAAAATCACAATATAAAAAGTAAAAGGGATTAAATGAAATAACCTATACATATCTTGCATTTAAATGAAAATGAGTCATATTCATATGACTGGTACAACAGGAAAAAAGTCAGGTAAAATCATTTAGAATGGGGAGATCTTATGGCATTTTTTTTTTTTTTTTTT
>NW_012155284.1:1752634-1755338 GCF_000956105.1 Propithecus coquereli
G
The DNA here is from genome assembly GCF_000956105.1 of Propithecus coquereli. NCBI lineage: Eukaryota > Metazoa > Chordata > Mammalia > Primates > Indriidae > Propithecus > Propithecus coquereli. The sequence goes on from NW_012155284.1 coordinate 1,752,636, forward strand.
AAATATTTGAATATTTTAACTAGATAGGACTTTCCTGCTTTAAGATAAATTAGTGAATCTTCCTAGACATTCTCACCAGTTGTCAGGATTTTGTATATATATGCATTCATATGCACTTACAGGATCAGCAGGTTTAAGTCATTTATGCCTTAATCCAGCTCTAAATGCTGTTCAGACAACTATGAGAAACTTGTGATTCAGTATGTATCCTAGCATAAAACAAGCCCTGTCAATATCCATCTTTTTCAGCTCTGATTCCCTTTTCCATACAGCCAAATTGTTTGAATTTATTTGAAGTATTATTTTTCTAAATAGTTTCCTAGGGAAAATGTGACTACAAAAAAAAAAAAAAATTCATTGGTTCCTTGGCATTTGAGTCCTGGTGCTATTATAATCCCAAATGAGTAAAACAGTAGAGAGCTTACATTTAAGAAGCAAAATTAGTTATTTCATACCCTTAGTAAATTAATTTTTGGAAAAGGCATTATACTTCTCAGGAAGGAATAGGACAGTTTCTGCATAGACTTTTGTTCCCCCAAGATACTTATTTTATTTGCCAAAAAATTGGACAAGGTAGAATCTTTTTAGAACTATTATAAAAACTTATACAAGGTATCTAGACCTAAAAAATTTATAAATGAATGTGAAATATAAGAAATCTTGAGACATGCCCAAATGCATTCTATAATTATAGGAATTTTAAAGAGAATTATTAAAGTAGTTATTTTATAAAATTTACAATGTTGTTTTTTACTTTGTTTTAATAAATTACTAGGCACTTGGTGGTGTCCCAGGAAGTCAGCCGTTACTCCCCAGTGGAATGGACCCAACTCGACAACAAGGTGACTACCCTAAAGTAAAAGTGAAATTGATGCACAGAACCATAGAGGAAATCCTTTATTTTTTAAGGAAAATTTTATTTGTATTCATCTTTCATAATTAAACCTGTTGCATTTCTTCAGGTAACCTGGCCAAATGATTTATATTTTCAACTCTCTTAAATATGCATGATAGTGAGTGTGGTGATAACATAAGAAACAGAATACATAGATATCCAAAATCCATATTTTAATTAATAACTTCTAAGACCTATTGTATAGCTTCTAACAAGTAGGAGGCTAAGTAATTATATCACTTATGAATTCCTCTGCCTTTTTCAGATGGAGAGATTGTCCACCTGAAAGATGAGCAGAAGAAAAGAGGGTGCTAAGCAGCAAGTGGCTTGATTAGTTTAACAATAATCAGGTCCTTCCTTAAAGATATTTAGGTACCACAGATATGTAAGACCCTATTGTACTGTTCCATGGAAAGAGAAGCAAATTGTATGAAATAATTAATTCAACACAGAATAGGAAGAAAATTTCAATCAAGACATAAATGGAGAGCATGGGTAGATAGTGGTAAGAGGTGGGAAAGTGACCATGGAAGCCAACAGTGTAACACCCAGCAGGGAGGAGGCTGCTAACTTCTAATTTAGCATTCAGGCTCATTACATTGCTAATATCTTCATACTTTTTTAGGACATCCAAATATGGGTGGACCAATGCAGAGAATGACTCCTCCAAGAGGAATGGTGCCCTTAGGACCACAGGTAAATAATCAGTGCAGAAAGCTAGGTGCTGAGCTTTTTACTTTCATCCTATGTAAACAAACTGTGTTATTTGCTATCTTCGAGTATATGCCTTAAAGTCTTGATATAACGTTGTTAGGCTCTTAAGAACATTACATCTGTGACATGTCTAATTGATGTAACAACAAACCATATTCTAACAAGGTGCTGTCATATACGCCTTTAGTTAGTTTACTTGAGAAAATACGTTATAGTAATTGTTACTAAGAGATAACTATTACACTTTTCTTAGTTATGCTGAGGAAATGGTTAAGTTAAATAAAACCCAGTTGATTGAAAATAGTAAATAGGAGAAGCATAAAATATATTTCTATAATTCTTTTAAAGAGTGCTGTTGATAGTTTATTATATACAACCAAATTTCTTTATAGCATAGGAAAACAATAGAGAATCATTTAGAAATATTAAAATAGGTCTTACTGAACAAGCATAATACTATCAGTATACATCAGATGTTAGGGGTTCTCTATTTTTCATACAGTACATTTTTCATACATATGTACTTTTCATACATTAAAGTTGAACCTATCCTAGCTGTTGGTGAAATTTTAAGCGTGCTATTCTAGGATATCATTTATTTTAGCTAAAACATCCTTTTCGTCGGTCTTGGGAAAATTGCTTGGGATAGAAATTAATTTTATAATGTATTTCAAAGAAACTAAGGTTAGCATTTCATAAAGCTGGTTAAAAGAATGAATTTATTTATTTTTCCCTTCCAAGAAGAGCATCATAAGTGATACTTTGAGGAGCTTGTTTCATATATCTACTTTAAAAATATTAAATTGATGTTTTGTTGTGTGCCCAAAGAAGTCAAAGAATTAAGAACTCAATACTTAGATAATGTGACTTAGACCTACATACAATAATATATGTTGTATTATATGTTTGTGTTGAATGTTTGTATGTTTCTAAACAGCATACAATAATATGTATTAACTATATTGAAATATGAGGCTCATATAACCAAATTTTTCGGAGATGCTATATTACATAAAAAACCCTATATACATATGGTTCCAAGGAAAGAGGAGCAAATTGGTGCCACATAAATACAAGTGGCAGTGCCAATGCCA
>NW_012155284.1:1756686-1763819 GCF_000956105.1 Propithecus coquereli
ATTATAAACTATGAAATTTGTTACCAAGATTCACTGTATTTCTTGAAAGATAATGGAAAAACAACTCTCATGACAGACATTTAATCATACAGATACCATCCAAGAGCAGAATGTATCTGCCTTTTTTAGAAAAACTTTCTGGAATATTGTCGCTAGCTTTATGCACAAAGTACACATCTCTTTTTTTTATCATAGATATTACTTGCATAATTTTTTGAGCTTAAGATCAGTGTGATGAAGGAGAATGGTGGTTATCTATTGGAACAATTGAATTCCCAAAACAAAGAAATATATATAATTTTTGGATTATGTTGTTAGGCAAAATACACACGTAGAATATAGTAAATATGTGATTAACACTTATTGCATGAATGAAAAAATAAAAGTTTGCCCCAATCCAGGCATATTTTTCTACCCCTTATTCTATTTTAGATCTAAGTACAATGATACTAGTATCCTTTCAATAGAAAAGTAAGATTACCTATTCAATCAAGAAAAAATGTCTTTTCTAGCACCATATTTGAAGTCATTTTTCTAGTTGATTTTGTAATAAGATGTACTTAGCTAACTTATGTTCTTTTTAAGCTCAGCAAGTGCGATATGTTTAACAGAAAAATTTACCAAATTACCCAATTAGTTCTAGTTTCTCTGGAAATATGAAGAGTAAATAAGTTATATACAAGTAGGACATATGATTTCTAAATCAGATGATTGCGGTGGAGAAATGGTGAGATTGAACTATATGATGGGCTCTCACGTAAAGAGAGAGTAGTAAACTGATTCTGTATTTTCAAATCTAAGATGCGCAATAGAATTCAGCTCAGTACAGGGAAGAACTTTCTAGAAATTAAACTGCCCAATCATGGAAAGACTTTTTATAAACTTTCCAAGCAGAGTCTAAACAGCCATTTTGTCAGGAACATTGCATTGGGAGAGAGATTAGACCAGATGGAATTGTATAGTTGCAATCAGCTTTAAAATTCAGTGATTCTAAATTAGCTCTTCCCTTTCTGCTTTTGTTGATACCATTTGGAAAGTGAGCTGTTATTCTCTCTTATCTTTCTGATTTCTTTTTGCTTTAGATTATTCAGAAAATGAAAATATTTTGTAAATCTGTCAAATATGTATTGAATAATTTCTTACTCATTTCCTGTGACAATTCAGTTTAATTAGCCCATCATTTATTGAAGGCCTACTACGTGCCAGACACCATACTTGAACACTGGGTATACAAAGACGAGTCAAATAAATACTCTGCCTTCAAGGTACTAATTGTTTAGTAGAAGATGCAGACAAATAAAGACAAATTATTATATAATATGAAAAGTCTAGAAAAGAAATATACATACTCTTTATATAAGCAAATAATTCTGTTAGAGTTGAGGGCTCTTGGGAAGCTAATGAGAAGAGGACTTGTTTAATTTAGTCCCTTATTAATAGTGATTTAAAAAAGAGTTAGCAGCTATAATTTTTGAGCACCATATACCATGCTTTTAATTCACCAAGTACTATGATAGGTGCTTTATATGTCATTTTAGTCTCCAATAAGCCTATAAGTGAGATAAGTGACTTTACAGATAAGAAAATTAAGATTAGGAAATCATTGGGAGAATCATTGGCCCAAGATCACACATGTAGAAAGATAGAGGAAATGGGGCAGTGGCAACAGAGATTCAAACCAATGTCTTTGTAAGTCCAGAGTTATAAGGCAAATTAATTTTTTCCTTGATAAAAATAAAGCACAGATCTTCTAAGACCAAAAATGAGGAGAGACTTTCCTTGTGAGGCTTTTCTAGTATGCTTTACCATTCAGATTTTGTTTCCAGTAACTATCTTTTTTCTCAGAAACCCATTGCTAATGCTCCTGCTGCTGCCACCACCATGCTTGATCCTGAGTTAAAAGAAATAACTGTCCTTGTAACCAGTAGCTCAGATATGGATAGAAACCATTCTACTATCCCATAGCTCACATTGAGATATTTAGATAAGATTTCCTTAAAATAAAAATAAATAAAACAATGAAGACAGCATATAACTAGGTAATTTCATTTATCAACTCTGGTTTATTCTCTGAAGTTAACAGACCTTCTCTCATTGATTTATTTCCTTGTCATCTTAGCACCCTCTACTCAAAAGGCTAAGGAAGATGAATTAACATGAGTATAAAAGTGGATTTTGTGTTTCTGAACTTCAAGAAATCCAGTAGGGCTAGAGGGTATGCTGTGGAGTGGGGAATGAAGGTGAAAACTATAGGAAATAAGGACAGAAAAGATAGGCTGGGGCTTAGCTCTGAATAACCTCATAGAGCCATGCCCAGGAGTTTAGACTTATTTGATAGGTAATGTGGGTCATCATAGATTTTAAGTGACATGAATAGGACTAAGTTTTAGAATGACAGCTCTTTAGGCAGTATGGAGAATAGATTAGGAGCAAGAGAGACTAAAACAGAGACCCAGTTAAGACAGTACAATAGTCTCAGTAAATGGCAAAGATTAGTGATAGGAAAGAGAGCACTATTTCAAGAGTTATTTCAGGTAGAATCAACAGACTATAGTAACTGACTGGGCATGGGAATTGAAAGAAAAGGAAGAGGCATCAGAGAAGTCCTAGAAATTCTTAGCTTGGACTATCATGTGGAAGGTGATGCCACAGAACGGACTGAGGAAGGCCTTGTAAAAAACTCAGTCATGAGAAGATAATATTGAGCTTACTTTTAGATATGTTGAGTGTAAGATGGTATCCAGATGGAAACAACCCCTGTGAAGTTCAACATATGATTTATCTAGGAGCTTAGGAAAGACATCGTGATAAAATATAAAGATTTGGGATTCCTAACATATAAATAGTTGTTGAACAAATGGTAGTAGATAACATTATCCATAAATATGTATTTATTGAAAAAAATGTTGTCACCAGAACTTGGAGCAAAGCAACATTTAAAGAGTTAGCAAAATAAAAAGAGCCAGCAAAGGAAATTGAAAAAGAGTACTCAAAAAAGTTGGAGGAGTAGTGTTGTCAGAAAGCCAAGAGTGAAAGTCATTGGTAATGTCAAAATATATTAACATGATAATGATAAAATTAGCCTTTTGGTCCATATGCCAACTAAACTGATATATTCATATTGAAACATTAAAATATTTTTATCTTTTGAATGCACATAATAGATATTAACAGAAGCTTATTGAGTCATATAATTCATGTATACATATTTTCAGTATACTTTAGTTTTCATATATTTTTGTGTATTTGTATATATTAGTGCGTTTCTGTGTTGGATGTGTTATTTTGTGAACACAAGTTTACATTCAACTTTCTTGTGTTGGATTCACCTGTTGTTCTTTTTTTTCAGACTTTATGTCATTGTTCTAAGTCTGACAATTTCAAACATGTTGAATAAATCTTTTCTTTAAAAACAGAATTTTGGATTTATGAAATATTTTATTTGAAAAAGTTCACTATTATATAGATATTAGGAAATTAATAAATATATATTGAGTATTAATTATAATTACAACCATACCTTAATCATTTAACATGCACCGATGATCTTACATATTCACATAGTTTTTAAAAAACATAAACCAAAGTAATTGTTAAAATAGAAGGAAAAGTACAAGAGTGGACCCTTCAGAGAATGAATTACACAGGCCTTACCCAGTCAGGAGTTATGTAGGGAAATCATTAACCTGCTTTCCTTTCTTTCCCCCCTCCTCTTTGGTTTTGTTTTTTTGTTTTGTGGTAGTCTGACCCTTGGTTATCATTACAGAACTATGGAGGTGCAATGAGACCCCCACTGAATGCTTTAGGTGGTCCTGGAATGCCTGGAATGAACATGTAAGCAAAATGATACATTATTCTGTTTAGTAAAGTGTTCTATTTTCTGTCTTCTAAAATGACACTAATTTGTAAAACAGTTTGAGCATCTCAATCTCTGTGTAGTATAAGAATGAACTAAATATGAGCTTTAGTGTTTGCTTCATTTTTACAACATAATCTCATATTTTTCTTCCTTCCCTTGCAAGCTTTAATTTTTTCCATTTTCAGGTGCCTTAAATGACAACTTTTAGCCTGTTTCTTTTTCATGAGTACATAGTCTCCATATAGAGTTTATAAAAAATATGAAGAGATGCTGACGCCAGGACTTTGAATTAACTCTACAGAACTAGATAATTGAATATTGTTAACTTCATTTTAACATGTACATAGTGATTCCTAAGAGTCAAGTTTTTAACTCTTAGAATTTATATATATATATATCTTTACTTTTGCCATATCTTTACTTTTGGGGCCACTCTCAACACAGGAAGAATTCTCTCTGGTAGTATCTTCTATGTTAAAGAACTTTACATGGTATAGGATGAATTTTCTTTTGAAAATTCAAGATGCACTTAGATAAGGAGGAAACGAAAGTTTTTTTTACTAGAAAAGCCTTTCCAACCCAAGAAGAGTAGTTTCGATCAGCCAATATAATGCAGTTTATTAGGAAATTTTCATTACTTTTTCATTATCCAGCTTGCCCTCAAAGTCCCATATACACCAGGTGTTTGTTAATGATTTTCATTAATTCACCACAGGATCAATTCCACGATAGGGCCTAAAGAAAGCTTACCAGAAATAATGAAAGCGTTCCGTGTAGGTTTGTGGATGTCTCCTCAAATATGTTTTCCATCAGCCCATGTTTTGATGACTGACATATCAAATTAAACAACTCTACCATCATTTAATGGCATTGGAAATATACTATTAATATGAAAAAGCTCTTTTGATACATGTAGGGATTTTTTTTTAAGTTTCTGAAACTATTTTCATGGAAAGTAAATTTGCCTGAAATAGAAAATAGGTTAATAGGTGGGTACCAGCTAGACTCAAAACTAACAGAACAGGGGGAAAAGTAGGTCAGATTTTCCTATTACATCTTTTTACTTTTAAAGTAAAAATGGACAGACATGAAATCTGACTTTTCTTAAATTCCTCAAAGGCTTAGTTAGCCTTTTATTAAATGGTTGCTACAAAAAGGAGTGAGTGGTATTTTGTGCTTATGTCAAAAGCTGAAACTCTTACCAATAGGATGGAGAGATGTGTATAAATTTTACCTACCTGAGATTCTCACTTTAAAATGCAGTAGATTTAAGGAGTATAATTTTGAATACTACGATCAGCCAGAATTAGCATTAAATGTTAAGAATGTATCTAGTATCATTTTATACATTACTCTGCATTATGATTGGTCTTATGGCCAACTTTACATCAACCTAGTTTTGTTGATTCAAAGGAAAAAATTATTTTCATTTGACCATTGAGATACTCAAAATAGCTGCTCAAATTGGCTAGTTTCTTCCTTACGTATGTTTAAGCATATACATATGGGTATATTTAATTTCCTGGACTATGGAGACTAAAATTATGGCAAAAGAATTTAATATGATTATTTTTTTGTTAATATTTGGGTTTGGATTTTTTTAAGAATGCCCAAATACTTTTAAATATTTTTTATTACATAATAGTTTACTATTAATATAATTTCTGATTCTTAAAGAATCTCTAAGCCTCACAGATTCTGATTTCCATTATTTGTTCCTATTTTCTTTTATTTGGAGTCTTATGCCATTTTTAATTTTCTATAAATTGGGATTCCTTCAAGGACAACAAAATGTAAATATTTACATTTCTACATCTGTAAATATTTTCCTCTAACAGGGAAACTTCTCAAGTATGGAAGATACAACTAGAGAGAATAATTATTACATCAATATTGACCTCAACAAAGCAAAAATGTTTACAGACACATGAAAAGTAAAACACATTGTCTTCATTGCACTTAATAGAGTATGCTTTATTGAAATTCACTTCATAATTTATTATCTTTAAAACAAGTCTGTGTAATGGCAAACAAACATTTCTTACTGGTATATGTGGCTTTCTTTGCATCATTTCTTTTATATATTGGGCTACTTAAAAATTTAAGGAAAAGACATTAGAATGGTGTTACCTTAAGCTGTTTCTTAAACTAACTAAACTATTTAAGTAACTACAATATTGGTGTATTGGAGGTCAGTAGGGACCTGCCAGAGGAACGTATCTGGATGATTTTTCTCTAGCTTGTCATTTTTACTTATTTGCCATGAAAGTATAATAACAATGGAAAAATATCCAACCTGAAATACCTGATCACTAATTAAATACTATTAATATATTATAACTGGCAACTGTATTTCTTTACAGTAGAATAAGTCATTTGGAACAAAATTTTGACAACTTCATTGTTAAAAAAATATTGGCCAACTCCAAAGAAAATGGTTACTCAGATATAATCTTTATATTTTCATGCTCTAAACTCAGGATAAGTTATACAAAGTGTCATTTAGAATTAAAATAAAAGTTCACTTTCAGTGTTTCTATAACTGGTATGTATCTTTAGAAGCAAAAGCTTAATTTAAATCATTTAAAGTAGAATTTCTAAACTATGGTCAAATGTAAATGTTTCCAAGTGCATTATAGATTATTTTTTAAAGTAAACTTGAATAGTAGTATATTTTTAAATTAACTACATCTTTAAAATTTCCAAAGAATTTAGGATTCAGTATTAAAACAGCCCTAATTCAACTTTGTATACATTGCTATTTTATAAAAGCTAAGAGGACAACAGAATTTCAAAGACTCTTTTTGTTCTATATCATATCCTGTAGAATTATAAAGTTTGTGTAGTTATCTTGAAATAAAATGATTGTCAATTACAGAAGAGAAGAGGATATTTCTCTTTGGTAGTCATAGTTGATTTGATTTCATCAAAATCAGCAGCCTTACCAAAAAATACAGACTTCTTTTAAATTCATTTTTCTCTTTATTTTTAAATGAGGCTAACTTGACTCTAATTCAAACTATGCTTATGTAGAAATTTCCATGCAAAATAATGTCTATATTATAGTTTATAGATTACTTTCTTGATAACACTGTTGGCCCTCAAAAAGAGTGGTATTTAACTGAGCATAAGTAGTTGTAATAGAACTAGTCACTACTATAACCCCCACTTTATCCAGCATTACTTGTGAAACTTAAAATGTTTTCAAACATAATGGTATTGTTGGGGAAAATTTAACTTGCCCATATGAATTATTAATACTTAATCTCTTATA
>NW_012155284.1:1764733-1775845 GCF_000956105.1 Propithecus coquereli
TTGATAGAGCACAGGGACAGCCTTCCCTGCTGCTTACGTCCCTAGGGAATCCCAACAAAACTAAAATGCAGTTTTAAATATTCCACACAAATATGGGTAAGATAATGACTAAGTTGGTCAGCCTCTTTATCTAACATTTAGAACTTTAGATTTAAAGTCCCCAGAATCTAGGGACATGTTTTTTTTAATTAAAAATTTTCACTATCCTAGTGATTAGAGGGAAGAGAAATTTTGAATGACCCTAATTACAAAGGACCGACTGACAGTAGTCTACTTTTCATAAGATAGTATTAATTCAGGTATAGTATTTAGTACTAAAATATGAGGACAAGAGACCTTTTTTATTTAATTAATTGGGCATTAATTTTGTTAAAACAAAAATCTTTATGTCCTTAAAAGCTATGGTATACAAAATATTCTTCTCCACCCTAAAATGAAGTAATATATTGGCATAGATTGGCATAGATTACCTACTATTTTTTCTAGGATTTACTCTGAGCACTGCCTTGAATAAGAAGAAATATGATTCCCTTATTTAATAGTAATTAAATCATCAGTAGCACTTAAAGATAGATTAATATATAGATATATAAAGTAATGTGTGATAAACTATGATTTTTTTGAAAAGGAGACAACTTTAGACACCTTTTATGTGTATTTATTTTTAGCTTAATAAGAGCAATCATTTCATATATATGGATATTTTACAAATAATTACCTTTTAAACGAGAAAGAAGTAGTTCTTATATTGATGTCACAAGATTATAGTTCATATTTATTTCTTAACTAGTGCTTTTTATTCCAAAAGTGTTTTTATAATGATTTAGATATATGTATATGTTTACTGCTATAGGTGATTATCATTTTTGTCTACTACAATTTAATATTAAAATAAAACTGGGCTTACTAACAGTCATTTGACTTGAGAAGAAAACTATTAGTATTTCATGGAATGATAAAATTTTTGGATTTAAGAAATAAAAAAGCTATTAAAAGAGAATAATTTGAGTGCTGAACTCAAACTGATGGTATCTGAATGGTAAATGTTAATATTTTATGATTTTTTGTTACTTATTGTGAAATATTCAAAGCATAGATTAAAATTTCATTTATCATATTTTTTTGTAGGGGTCCGGGTGGTGGTAGACCTTGGCCAAACCCAACAAATGCCAATTCAGTGAGTATATGTATATTTTTAAAATTTTTTTGCACTTTCCACCATTTAACAAAAACGACAAAAATATTTTGCTTTGAAAGCCTTGCAATGAGTTGTATTAACTTTTTTGAAGTAATCATTAGGAAAAAAGCTTTGTATATATGTTTAGAAAAATGTGCATAATTTTTGAAACTGTGTAATTTTTTCACTTCAAACATACATTCTATGTCCATTAACAAACTTTCAAAAAATAGAAGTAGTATGATTTAAGTATATACTACAATAGCCTACATATGGTGGTCTATATCATAAAATGGTTTGGTCTTCTAAAATAACTATAATAATCACTAAGTTGCCAAATATAATCAATCTCTATTAGTGGAGACCAAATTATTATGAAAATATTTGCTGTATTAATTACATTGAGGTTTGCTCTCTTGATGCCCCAGAAAGCAAGTGCACCTTTGCCTTGTGCCTGTTAGCTAAATTGCCATTCATGCACATCTCTCTATGTACCTGATATCTTGGGAATTCTCCTTATATATTTGTGGCAGTGGTTCGCACAAATACTTTTCTTTCTTAATAATGTAACATAAATGTATACATAGGTTGAAAATTAAGCTATCAATTTTAAAATTAATATAATTTCAATTTTGTGATCCTGGAGATGTTTATCCTTCTAGACTTTGAAACTTGAGTTCTTCAATATGTGAAGGAGGTCTGTTGTGTAGGTTTGTGTAGTGTGTGTACTGTACAAAGGTTCTTGAGTCAAAGGAATCAGTAGAGAGCTGAAATACAGCTTTTGTTCCACTTATAAGGCTACGGGCATCTACCCAGGAGGGTTGCCTTTTGTTAATATGCACGAAGGTACCTTCATTGGCTAGTATGAAATAAAATGTGATTTTTATTTTTAATTTCCTTCACTCTGAACATTACAGTATTGGTCTCAGGTTCTTATTTAGAAGTTTATTTACAAATCCACCAATTCTAGTTTCTTTTTTTATCTTTTACATGAAGAATTATTCATTTTGGTTTGACGATACAGCAAGTTCTGATCATTTAAGTATCAAGCATTTTTATTGAAAATAAACACTTTTGATTACAAGGTACAAGAAAATGAACCAAACTAGACTCATGTTGAAAGAGAATATTACTGGACCATGTATCTGAAAAGTCCAGGTATATATTTGGCCTTGAGCACATTTGGTTCCAAGAGTTCAAATGTCATCAAGACCCAGTCTTTATTTGTCGCTCATCTTTGTTCTCATCATATCAAGAAGACTATGTGACCAGACATATTACCTCACAGCTCCCAGTTGAGCACAAAAGAATACAATTCTTTATCATTTAAAAAAGGTACTAGAAATAACTAACTGAACTGGGTTTGCTGGTCATATGCTCATTCATGAAACAGTTCTGGCCAGAGGGTACGATACTTTATCCACCAGGCCTAGCTCACATACCTACTTGCTGAGCCCCACCCCAAGACACATGGAGTAAAAATAAGGTAGGAATGGCTCACCAAAGAAAATTAAAGGAATTGTTATTAGAAGAGGGAATAGGCAAAACCAAAAAGTGTTCAATATAGCATTGTATTCATCAGCTCACTAGCTTGACAGGAAAAAGAAAGAGGAAAGAAACTCCTTTAAGGAAAAAAATAAGAATCTATTATGCGATTAAGCCTAAGGGAAATACAGATATATTATCCCAAATAGCCTCTGCTCTATACAATAGATGCTCATTTTTTGAAAAGAGAACTAAAAAATAAAAGAATATTTTCAACTTTACACTGGCACAAATAATAGGTTGATATTATTCCTCCTGGTTTCTAGTAAACCAGTGCTTGTAAGGTAGTTTTAAACTTCACACTTGAAGAAAGGTACTTTGCTAAAAAAAATGTTACTGATCATTTAAAAAATAAAAATGAAAGGCCTCTATTTACTTCTCTGTCCCATACCACAGCACTACAATTACGGGTATTAGGGCTCAGAATATTTTAGAATATTTGGATTCTTGTCAAAGCTCTTGATTTATCTGTCTAGCTTAGCCAGACAATATATATGGCTCTTAATTTTCTTATCTGTCAAATAATAGGTTCTTCTAATTCTAGAATTCTGACCTTGTAGCTCTCTGATTTTATCTTCTACATCTTCATTTTTACCTTTCACTTCATCTTAATGGATATTTTGTGTGAAGCATGGGGTAGGATAAGAGGGAAGATTTAGGAGTAAAAAGAAGGAAAAAGTTGAAGGTGATTTCAAGCCTTTGACTCAGGGTATCTGGGAGAATGGGAATAATACAATTGAGCTAAGAACATAGAAAAAAAAGTAAGTTTAGAAGGTTTAGACCTTTAGTCATCTTTCTTTCTTCTTGCCTCAGAAATAGAAATTTTATTTTCTTTTCAATGCTAACTCTTCTATCTGTTCTCTTTAATCCACCTCTGGTTGCTCCTTTTTTTTTAAAATAAAATAGAGATGGGGTCTTGCTCTTGCTCAGGCCGATCTCGAACTCCTGAACTCAAAGGATCCTCCCGCCTCTGCCTCCCAGAGTGCTAGGATTACAGGCATGAGCCACCATGCCCGGCCTGGTTGCTTCTTTACATATCTTGCTCATTCACTCTACCAAATAAATCTTCTGCCTATCCCTTTCCATTGACTGGTACTTTCCCCTGGTGTTATGCAAATGAACAAAATCCCAAGACAACCTTAACCCCTACTTCTCCACTCCTCTAGAGTTGGGAGGAGGTAGCTGATAGAAAACTTCTCTCCACCCTTCCTTGGTTTCAAACCACCATCCTGTTGTCCCGCTCACTCTCTCACCACCATTCTGCTAGATAATGAATTCCTTCCTGTCTTTTTCAACACTATGTGATAGTATAGTTCCTGAAACATAGCAGGCAATGAATGAAGGTTTGTTGAATTGTCCTCTCAACCCATTTCAATTTCCATGAAAGTCCTCTTCTGAAGGTTGCTAGTGACCTGCTACTCACCAAACAAACACAATAATTTATTTTCTGTCCTCATCTGATGTCTGAGATTTTGACTCCTTGGTTTTGTTTTGAATACCTGTTAATTTCTTTTCTTTTTTTCATCTTAATAATATTTCTTTAGTTTTTCATATTTTTATTAAAGTATTCCTTTTTATAATATATTTTTAGGTATGCCGCAGAAAGGTTAAAAGCCTTGATCCTGACAGGGTTCAAAAATAAGCCTGGCTTAGAGATTTCCTAGCCAAGCTGCATCCACTCCCTGCTTCTTAAAAGTCTAGCTTGTTTGACTTTTTTACAAGGTATTTTCTCCTGACTTTCATCCGGTCACGTTATCCACCCTTTCTCAATTGGTAATGTTTTCTAATTACATTGCTAGGCTGTTTCTTTTCGTTCATTATAATGTTTTCATATGGTTTCAACAATCACAGAATCCAGTCAAATTTTAGATCAAGAATTATATTTAGCACAAAATGGAAATTTATTCAGTTGAAGCTGTATCCTTAATCTCAATCTCTAATAAGTTCTAGACCTATATTTCTAAATGTTTATTCATCAGCTCTACCTCAATATCTACTAATGCCTTCAAATTCAACATATCAGACGTTTTCCCAAACATGCCTCGCTTCCTGAATTCCCTGTTTATAAATGAGTAACACCATCATCTACCCAGTCACCAAGGTAAAAACACCAAGGAATTACCTCAATTTCTTCCTTCCTTTGTCTGCCACGCCGAGTTTGTCACCAGGCCCTGCCAAGTAATTTGTGAAACGACTCTCAAATTCTCCTACTCCTACTTAATCAGCACTGCCTGCAACTCTCTTTATCATTTCTTGCCTGGACGTTTTGCATAGTCTTCTAACTGTATTCATACTCCATGATGCTTCTAGACTTAGAAAATCTAAAATATGAATTCAAACATGTCTCTCTGAAGCCTGTGACCTCTTATTTCCTACAGCATAAATCCATTCATAGTCTGACCGTGCAGCCTCATCATTCACCACAGTCCCCTCCAAGTCCCTCACTGCAGCAGCTGTATAAAATTATTTGCCATTTCCCAGCCGGGCACGGTGGCTCACGCCTGTAATCCTAGCTCTCTGGGAGGCCGAGGCGGGTGGATTGTTTGAGCTCAGGAGTTCGAGACCAGCCTGAGCAAGAGCGAGACCCCGTCTCTACTAAAATTAGAAAGAAATTAATTGGACAACTAAAAATATATAGAAAAAATTAGCCGGGCATGGTGGCGCATGCCTGTAGTCCCAGCTACTCGGGAGGCTGAGGCAGGAGGATTGCTTGAGCCCAGGAGTTTGAGGTTGCTGTGAGCTAGGCTGACGCCACGGCACTCTAGCCCGGGCAACACAGTGAGACTCTGTCTCAAAAAAAAAAAAAAATTATTTGCCATTTCCCAAATAAACTATGTACTTTCAGATTTCTTTTCTTTCTTTTTTCTTTCTTTCTTTCTTTTTTTTTTTTTTTTAATAGCAGTCCTCTTTGTCTTTCTGGTAGGCATCTAGTCCCAGCTTCCCAGCTCAAATACATCTTCTGTACTCACGTAATACTTCTATCTACATTGTTATATTTTATGTCCTTTACACTAGGCTGTCAGATCTTGCTGGTTACTTATACAAGTGCAAGCTCAGGAAAGTTCTAGGGGTAGGAGCCCAAATACTGATTTTTAATGAGCGCATTGAAGAATACGAAGTAGAAACAGTTTAAGCCAAAATTAAACAGCTTGACAGAGCAAAAATGAAAAGAAACTGAACAACTAAATGAGATAACGTTTTTGAAAGTATTTTAAATGTTGATTATATTTAAGTATCTTTGAAGAAGTCACAAAGAAGGAGAAATGAAAAATATAAAATGAGCAAGGACTTAGGAGAATGGAGTGGTTGGAAGAGCTAGCTTTGGAAACAAATAGAAAGTTTGTTTCTTTTTTTTTTACCTGGCATAGATGAAATTTTAAATCTATAAACGATGGAGTGTTGAGCTAAAAATGAAAGCATGGCAAGAACTTGATGGTGTTAGTGTGTGGCAGGAGAGGAAAGAATCCACTCAGGGTGGTGCACTCATCATGAGGGCCAGCTCACAAGGGTCAATTGTTAAATGTTTAGGAATTTTGTAAATGCTTGTTATACCGTTGGTAGCTTAATATCTGTCATATGGGAATATTTACACCACAGAAATTGGCTAACACTACAAATCCAAGCTCCCCTCCCCCACCCCAAAGTATTCTGGACTTACTGACACATCAGTAGTAAGCTTCAGGGCTTCCATAAAGGGTAAGCCGAAATGCTTCCCGATATTAGTAAAGACTAGGTGGAAGTTGGAGAACATGATTGTATTTTAGAGGTTGTCAACCTTGTTTTGTGTTTCCCTCCAGGAAATCTCTGCTGTAAAACAAAGTTCGGCTAGGGAGTGATCAAAGAAATGAAAATTAACAAAGCAGGCTTTAGGATAATGAATTTGAGATATTGGAAAGAGAAATAAAAATGCTGACAGTGGCAGGGAGGAGTGGCAGAGGCAATTTAGTCATAAACTAATAGAGAAATAATGTACTAATACACATGGAGCAGTTGTGATTCCTTCAATTCTAGTTGGAATATAGAGTAATTTTTCTAAGTATCATGAGAAATAAGAAAGATGTCAGGCAAGGGAGTTGTCCAGATCTCTGTGTAAAGAATTCTGGGATGTGGTCATACTCATAAGTTGAGGAAAGGACAGTAAACAGGAATAAAGTAAAGGAAGGCAATGCACTAAATTCCATCTAAAGGGTGGTGAGATTGCATCTTGAAGTTGCTGAAGAATGATGCTAGGCAATATAGCGTGACAGAAGAACGTGAGCCGGGTGCTAAGGGCATAGAGAGATGAAATTTGTCCTAGGAGCCAATGAATAAGTTGGTAATTTCGCAAAGGCAGACGCACATGTTTAAATAAAGAAAAGTAGAGGATGAATGGTAGATCATGAACTGAAAGGGGCCCAAGAGAGCAAAGTTGTTTTCATTCACCAAATTAGGTAAATACTTACTGCCATAAAAAAAATCTCAGGACTGATAGTGGAAGTAATCCTCATCACTAGTGATGCTGCACCCTAGTAATGGCCATCTGCGTTGCCCAATACCTGTGGGCAGACCAAGCAGGGGCCTCAGGGACATGTGGTCTGTGCTTAAGGCAAAGCAAAGATACCAAACAAAGAGGAGAAAAGCTTTTCAAATAATATTAAATATTTCCAAAAGGCATCAAAGAATTGTTTATCAGGGGAAATCGTAACTTTGTTGTACTTCTACTTACTTTTTGTGATTCTTTTATGTTTAATTATACTTTTATGTTTAATTATATGACATGCATTGGGGTGGAGGGAGGGTTTCAAGTGCAGGCAGTATAATCTTTTCACTGCTTTAACAGTCCTATGCTGGACCTGGCTGTCTGACTTCAAGTAAACAGTAATTTATTGGCTTTTTTCAGAATAAGGCAAAAGTCTCTCTTATGGATGTATGATGTCTTCATGCAAGTGAGTTAGTGAGCTTGTGTGAAAAAAGAAATTATTTGGATTTAACTTTCCCTATTAATATCCACTCCAGGGCTTATTTTTAAATATAGGTTTTCTAGTTTTTCATTTCTTAAATTATCACAGTGATGTGGTGTTAATACTTCCTAATCTTTAGAAAAGAGCTTAGTTTAAGAGCTTGATTTAAAGAGAAGGAAGGAATTTGTTACTCATATCTGATCCCCACAAATTAGTAGTTTTTGGAGACTCATATTAACTTTTTGCATTTATTATATTATTTCCTAGTAGCTAATTAGAAAGGGAAAGGGGAAAGATCAGGTCTATATATCAAGTGTAGACCTGTACTGCATAAATGTAGTAGCTTGAAACCTGTCTTTAAAAAAAAAAAAAAAAATGCACACAGCTTAGAAGTTGCATCTGTAAAGGTTTCTAATTTGAAAAATTCTGGTTTCCCACTTTTTAGCTGCACAAATGTATATCCTTCTACTTACAGAATAAGTCATTAATATCAAGCAATGTATACAACTGATATGAAACCAATATAACTTGAAGTGGTAATTCTGTCTAAATTCCTCTTGACTAAAATATACCTTCTTTTTTATAAATCCAAGATAATATTTCAGTTCAGTTTTCCAGCACTTAAACAGATATAAATTCCTTTACTGTCCTTTGTGATACATTTTAAAACTTGATAAAAGTCAGGAAATAAATTAATTTTAGGTCAGTCTCCTTACTGCCACAGGAATCAAAACATTTGTTTTTGTCCCGTTCATGTTGCAGATACCATACTCCTCAGCATCTCCTGGGAATTATGTAGTAAGTACAATTGGGTTTGTTTGCTCATAAGAATTGATGTTACGTTTTATTTGGGCAATGAAATAGTTGCCCAGATGTTAAGAATAGCCCCTGTGTATTGGCCAAGAAGTGAACATCTTGAGTTGTTTCATCTGCCAACCTCAGTACATATGTTGATGTTCATTAGTGGAACAGTTATCAATCTGGCCAGAATTGCCCTGAGTACTGTGTTTTACTTCAGCATATGTTTCTGAAAACCAGTACAATACTCTCTGTCCAATCATGAAGAGAGTCATCCCCAGTTACACAATGATACGCTTGAATTTGCAGTTCTCCAGGAAAATAATCTACACCCCCTCCCCAACACCACATGCC
Organism: Propithecus coquereli; assembly: GCF_000956105.1. Taxonomy (NCBI): domain Eukaryota; kingdom Metazoa; phylum Chordata; class Mammalia; order Primates; family Indriidae; genus Propithecus; species Propithecus coquereli. The sequence continues at coordinate 1,773,548 of NW_012155284.1, forward strand.
ACACACAAAGTCTAAGAAGACATCAAACTTTCTCCCAGTCATAAAGTAAATCACGCAGCTTTTGTTGTTCTTAGAAATTGAGAATACTTACTTTTCTTACTACTATTTATTGCATTGAAAATTTTCCAATAATTCATATAGACATGAAGTCAAATTAGCAAGTGTTTTTGTTGTGTTTTTGTTTTTGAGACAGAGTCTTGCTCTGTTGCCCAGGCTAGAGTGCGGTGGCATCAGCCTAGCTCACAGCAACCTCAAACTCCTGGGCTCAAGCAACCTCCTGCCTCAGCCTCCCAACTAGCTAGGACTACAGGGATGTACCACCACATCCAGCTAATTTTTTTTTCTATTTTTAATAGAGATGGGGTCTCGCTCTTGCTCAGCCTGGTCTCAAACTCCTAAGCCCCTGAGCTCAAGCGATACTCCCGCTTTGACCTTCCAGAATGCTAGGACTACAGGGAGGAGCCAAATTAGCAGGTTTTATATGACTTCCTGAACTTACAAATGACCTTTTGACCATGATCACATTATGATCCTTGCTACATCTCAAGGCCACTATAGAGGAAAATTTGTTATAATATTTAGGGGAAAATGCCTAACAGAGAAGAAAGGATGAAATGGTAACACGGGAAATCTTTCCTTAAAAAATTTTCAGAGGTGGTGGTTAACTGGAGTAAGAAAAAAAGGAGTGCATTAGAAGAAAATTAATGAGCATTTTACTCTCCATGGAGATAGAATTTTGTTAACATAGTGAAAAGCACACACTACTTTGGACCCGTGAACTTGGTGCTCAATGTTCCTATAAGGTATACAAACCAAGGAAGTATAATATAACTTTTTTCACATTTTCTATCAAACAAAAATGAAAATAAGAAAATTTGAGTAAAACCTATTTTTATTAAAATCACTTAGGAATAAGCATAACACATGATTTTATGAAATTATAGTCTTTTATTTGAAATGGAATTTAAGATTTTTATTAAATAGCAAATACAGATACTATTTGAAATAAATGATAGGCTATATCTGCACTCAGAATGAAGTAAAAATTTAGCCACTTATGAGTTAATTTGATCACTGTACATAGAGTATCTGAAAAATTTTAAAACCTATTGCCTGAATTATCTATTTTGGTTGCATGAAATAATTGAATTCACTTTAGAATTACTTAATCTCCATTTCAGCTTGATTGTGTAGCTGCAGTCTTGGTAACCCACAGTGTTACTCAACATTGCTTCTCATTTCTAATTGATGTGATAGCAGAAGGTATAATGCTCTGAAAGTGTTGCAATTGATGCTAACAGAAAAAAGAAATAGTATCAATGTATTTTTTAAAAATATAAATCTCTAAACTAATATCTTTTGGTTTTCAAAGATATTCTCCAAGTAAGTATCTTTTGCCCCAGTGATACAAAATGTAAGAAAATTACAGTAAACTAAATCAAAAAATACACATGGATTATTTCTATTTTATGGATTTATAAAGACCCTATTAAATGGTTTCTCCTTAACCTCATTAAAACTGATATGATTAAGTCATGAATAATAAATCAGTGTTACAGGCTCATTGTTTTTGGAAACTTGTCAAAACAGTCTCAACATATTTAAGCTAAATTATGTTTTGCATAATATTGAAATGATTGTGCATTCAAAGAAAATAAATTATGGGGAAAATATTATTTCCTCTCTTATTTTCAAATTAGATTATTATAGAGATAAGTCTAACTTTTCTTCTGTTTTTCCTTATGTTGTTTAATGCAATGCCTTATATTTACTGAAATTTTGTGTAATTATTTAGGGTCCTCCAGGAGGTGGAGGGCCACCAGGAACACCCATCATGCCTAGTCCAGCAGGTATTGTAATCAAACTAGCCACATGGGCATTTGATTATTAAAATAAAATCACAAAATATAGAAATGTTTATAAAGTTAGTAGTATTCATTATCTCATGATGGTTAAAGATGTATAATAGAGGTAGCAGGTAGGAAGAAATAGTGTTCTTAAACTATTATCTGATTAAGCTTAGAAAATCCATGTGTGGCTAACAGATTTAATCAGGACGAACACTGTTGATCTGTACGAATTGTCCAATAATTTATCTAACTTGAAGATTTCTTGAAACTGAGAAAAGATCCAAATCTCACAATTTAGAAAAAATTTTGCATAAGTAAAACATTAAATACATGGATCCATTAGGTTTAGATTATAAAATCTATCATCTTACTAAGGTTAATAAAGATATGTTTACAGTGTTATTTACCCTACATGTCTGTAGCAATTTATTAGTTAGCTAATAAATTC
>NW_012155284.1:1776414-1802408 GCF_000956105.1 Propithecus coquereli
AATAATTTTTAATTTTAAGCTTTTTATTTAGAAAAATCATAAATTTGATAATTAATACAAAATTTTACTTTGCTTCACTAACTCTTTGGGCTGTATCCAGAAATATTTCGTGATCTCTGTTCTGAAAGCATCTTCATTGAAAATGAAACAATTCATTGAAGATATTAGATCACTAAATATGAAATGTCTCCTTTCGAATCAAACGTTTAGTTTATTATATCTCAAACAGGAAGCAATACAGTTGGTCAAAGTTTGCTCCTAAACTATCAACACAGTTTTGCCATCTTAATGGTAGCTTGTTTATACCAGCAGTGAAGAAGCCTGGAGAGCAAGTGGCAATCACAAAAGGTGTTTTCCACAGCTTGTTAAGAATGGAATATTTTTCTTTGCAAGGAGTGGCCCAAAGCCTAGAAGAAGTGGTAGTCACTTGGCGCAAAGTCTAGTGAATATGGTAGATGACAGAGAGTTTCTAAGTCCAGCCTAAGTAGTTTGAGTGGCATCGTTTGTGCGACATGTGGTCGAATGTTGTCTTGCAAGAGGATTAGCTTGTCTCTATTGACCAACCTTAGCTACTTAATCGCACACATCCTCATCACTTTGTCCAGTTGGTTGCAGTGGACATCCGCTGTAAGCGACTGACCAGGTTTCATGAAGCTGTAGTGGATAATACCAGTGCCGGACCAGCAAACCAGTAGCTTTTTTTAATAAATATTGGTTTTGGACTGTGTTTCAGCACTTCATTTTTATCCAACCATCGTGCCAAACATTTGAAATTGTCAAAAAGAATCCATTTTTTATCACACATAACAATATGGTGTAGAAATGGTCTGCCTTTATGCATAAACACTTCGTTGATATTTTGAGCTGTCTGTGTTGCATTGGTTCCACGACGGAACTCATATTAAAAAATAACATGAATTTTTAACTTACTCATACAAAAAATTGCTCTAAAAAAAAACTTTGAAAGATAATCACAAGCCAAACCATGTGTTTGAAAGACTGGGGATATACCTTCACAATAAAAATAAAAAAAGAAATGTCAAAGTGAAATGTCAGAGATATCAACTGTCAAACTTGGTACTTTAAGGAAATCAGACATTTCATACTTCATAACCTCATAGAATTATGTGAACTGATCATCTTGTCCACATTTACATTCTTATATGGTGAAGTTAATGTTTAATTTATGAAGGTAGCATGTGATTAATAAATACTTCACTGCAAGACTAAAAAAATTTTATAGTAACAATGAACATTGCAGGTGATAAATAATCATATCGCTTCTTCCTTTCAAGCCAGAAATTGCCACCAGTGTATCTTCCTAGTCTTTTTGCCTACTCTTTCACATACTCATCCTTGTCTCAGTCACTGCTCTAACATGAAGCCAGCACCACCCCCCTCAAAATAGGTGCCAGAAGATCCACTTTATTGTAAAGTTTTTCTGTGCATAAAAAGAAGTCAGACATATCCTAGCTAGAAGCAGGAGAGAATAAGACAATAGAACATTAACTACAATGCAAGGCAGAACTCAGCTGGGGGTCAGGGGAGCACTCCTGCACTTGGAACTACCAGAAAAAACTGTCATGGGATAGTGAACATTTAAAGGGTCCTTCAGTAGTCAGTAGAGTTTCTGTATGTGGAGATTGAAAAGATGTTTGGAGGAAGAACAAAAATACGGAGATAGAAAGATTGGTCATATGCAGGAAAAAACAAGTAGCCTGGGTTGACAATAATATAGCATACATAAGGATGTAAAAAGAGTTAAGGTCACAAAAGTAGGTTAGAACCTTACGTAATATAAACTTACAAATAAGTTTAGATAGGCATTCTAACCCTTTTGACATTTTGATGTAAAATATAATATTTAGATTTATGGATCACTGTTGGCAAACAACCAATAAATGATATCACACCTACTCTGTAAGGTGGTACACACTAAAATAGTAAACTGATGGACATCTGATAAGTAATCACACAGTAAGAGGAAAAGTAATTGCCCATTTCCCACTCTGTGGTTACTTCCATAAGAAAGCGAAGATTTTTACCTCCTGTCTTGAATCAGTACAAAAATTTTGAAATATATTTATTTATTTTAAAAATAGAGAGGCCTGCTACATTATATTTAAGAAAACTGTATAATGTGAAAAAACAGAAAGCCATATTTCATAACTGATATTTCCTCAAGTAAATATTTAGCCTTTCATTCTAGATTTTACGTTATAAAAGCACATATGCTCCAAGACTTAATTAGAATTAGCTAATAGGCATGAAGTGTAAGTTTTTTAATACTATATAATGTTGTATATATGAATATACACTACAGATATTTTAACATATCAAGAATAAAATGAGTGAAAAAATTATGAAAAGTTGTGCTGGAGGAAGCTGTTATTTAGTTCAAGAAAGAGAATTTTCATTTCAATTGTATAGTCTTGCTCTAAGCTCTTTCTTTTGGGAGTAAGCTGGGATATTTCACCAGCTTTCACTAAGAAAACTATTTTTCAGTAAAAATTATTAACTAAAAAACTAGTTTTTAAATTTGTATATAGAAAACCTCAGAAAATAGTGAAAACTGAAACATTACTGAATCTGAAATTAAGAGATTTTTGTTATATGTGTACGCATAATTGCTTAGAGAAGTCAAAAAGTATCTGTTCTTTAAAAAGGAAAAACTTGACTGTAATTTTTAGACTTTTAAAGTAATATTTCTTTTGCCTGAATGATTGAAGTGATTATTCCTCTTGAATGCCTAAGTTATGAACTCAGAATGATAATTTTTGAGTCAGAAAATGACTGCCAGGTATTTGTTTCTGAACATTAATAATGACAATTTCAAGTGTTGCAGCTATCAATATGTGTATGTATCCAGATCATCTTTGATTATTACTTCATGATGACTTGGATATAGATTCTAGAGAAGGATGTTAATTAAGTAATATTTTGTTTCAGATTCAACCAACTCTGGAGATAACATGTATACTTTAATGAATGCAGTACCTCCTGGACCTAACAGGCCTAATGTAAATATGATTTTTTTTTTATTTTGGGGATGTATTTGAAGACTTTCAAACTCTGAGTATATTCCATTTCCTGGATATTATTTAAACATCATATTTTATTAGCCAGGAGCTTACTGAATATCAGAAAAATCAAATTATTTCTATGCTCTGCATTAAAAAAACAATGCATAACATATACCAGATACTTTATATTGATATAATTTAAATGTAAAACTGAACCAATTATAGAATCTTGGTGTCATTTTATCTCAAATACTTAATAATTTTACTGACTACTTGAAAATGACAGGTTATGTATAATCATTTATGTTAACCTCATTTTTAACATCACTAAATTTTCTTCATTGTGATCTTTTTTTAATTCTCATGAACTTGAAAATAAATTGGGAAGTTAAATATGGTGGTTTTTCTTTAGAATATGAAATCTACGGTTAAAATACAGAGTTGACGTAGTTATACGGGAAGAATTTGGGTGTTCTTAGTAAAGTATATGGTCATGATTTTTTCACAAAAGCTCACAGGAAAATATTTTATTTTTTTATGATATAAGGCCTACATGTTAACAAAAATATTTATAACAGATTATAGTTAATACACATATAGGTATGTATATAGGGTAGCTGAAATCAAACAAAAATCAGAAGGTATGTATGTTACGTGCTAAACTGGCCAAACATGCCTGTAGTTTTAGTGTCTTTAAAACACTGTGGGGGCCAGATAAAAGGCCCAAACCAAGTAAGTTCACAGGCTGTTGGGCTTATCAGCACCAGTTTCTCAGTCCAGATCTAAACTATGCTTTTGATAAAAGCCAAATAACAATAGTAAGTTCAAAGTCAACCTCTTTGACTTATCCGTGAGGCATTTATGTAGATTCCAGGTTATTTACTGAAAATTGATCCATGTGCTTTTAGATCCTCAATTTTATGAAGCAAAAAATGGCATTCTCCTGGAAAACTTACAAGCACGTGGTTTGTATGCTCACAGTGATGGAAGCCCATCACTTCCAGGGTTGGCAGGTATTTTTCCCCAAAAGCCGTCATGATTAATAACCACCACCACTCCATCTGCACACACACACACACACACACACACACACACCACATTCAGTATTCTGCACCATACAACATGGTAGAAATACTTTAGTTTGGGAAATTTTAAGAGAAAGTGTTTCACTCAGTTGTCTTAACTGTAAATGTAAGGTAATTATAGATAACTTGTCTTCAAACTGGGCTGCAGATTTTCTCAGTATTCAGGCCATGGGCTCTCCATCACCAGCTCTATCATAGCACATACTAGTCACATCTAGCTTGTACCAGGCTTCTAATGTAAGATTTCACCTAAAAAAAAAAGAAAGAAAACAAAAAGAATTCCGCTACTTTAAAAAAAAATGTTAAATAGAACTGCTGTAGAATGTCTATTATTGAACTGACATAGTTGAGACTGCCAAGAATTAACTATATTCAGCTATCCCTAAGGAGATAAATGTATTTAACCTATAAGATGAAATTATTTATTATGTCAATTTGAACAAAGATAGATTGTTAAGAAAAATGTTAATGTTGGCATAATGATGTTGAATAATTCTTATTAATTAACCAATGGCTTTAGCAGCTTCTTAAGAACTACCTTTGGGTTTTAATATAAAATCTGTCATTATCATAGAAGAGAATGCTCATCTCATTTGCACTAGTTTACGATATCTGAAGAAGAAAAATGTGGACATGAGCGAAGATTAATGTAAATATTTAGAACATACAGAAGATGAAATGAGAGAATTGGGGCAGTCCGGTTAGAGAATCTATAAGGCTGAAGAAAATCAAGTAAAAAATTTCCATAACTTGAAAATGGAAATAAGTTATGGCTGTGTCTTATAACATTAAATATGGATATTGTAACATTGAGATAAGCAATTGTTTTCAGCATGATTACAGTAATTTTCTTCATTTTTAAAATAGTTTCCAATGGGCCCTGGATCAGATGGCCCCATGGGTGGATTAGGAGGAATGGAATCACATCACATGAATGGCTCTTTAGGTAAGGATTTTAAATTTGATGCTTAGAGTATATTCAAAACAAAATCTTAATTCTATATAGTGGATATTATGAAATGCTTCAACTTCTACATGCTCATTTCAAAATGCTTCAACTTTTACATCAAACTGACAGTTTAATCTATAGTATATTGGTTATTATAACTAGAGGTTATTTGAAAATCAGAAGTGTGAGAATTGTTCTAGCTCATATTCACAAGTATTTACTTTAACCTATCAAAACCTGGTGTTTTATGATAAAAGGAGACATTGCTGCTTTGGGCATGTATCACACATGCATAACCTGGAGGACTGCAGGACTCTTCCAGCTAGTTTGTTTCCAGAAGTCTATGGACACAGTCTCAAAAGAACTTCAGTTCTCTGCAAGAATTTTTTAATTTTTGTTTTTGTATTTTAATGTTCATCTCCTTTTTGAAATAAAATTGATAATCATATTCTGAATAATTCTCTTATGAGAGAACACTACCTGCGTTGTCTTCATGATAAAGATCATTTCTAGTATGTGACTAATGGTTACAAAAATACTTCATAAATGATGCGTTGTTAGTAAATGAAGCCAAATATTTGCAAGGTGAATAAAAAGTCGTACAACAGTGAGAAATAAAGACAAGTGGTACAAAATTGACTAGATCACACAGCACACTATATTTATAGGCAGGCCAAATGTAAAACCGAAAAAAAGACATTTTATGTTTGAATATGTTTAAGTAACATCATAAACTAACTTAAAAGTTGACAATGGGGGTGGGGGGATTGTGATAATTTTTTTTCTTTTGGAAAGGGTTCATCTTTTACTGAAATTGGAGAAAATATACCCATGAGTAATTTAGGTTATGTACAGATTTCACTCCCCCTCCCAACGTTAGGAAATGCCCCCCTCTGGTACCCCAAAAATCTATATAACTTCAATAATCAAGAAATTATTTGCAGATTATTCACAGCACGTTAAGAGACTTAAGTGCTTTTAAGGATCCATCTTATTTGACTAGGTTTCAAAGTCTCGATTTGTGTTGTCCAATTACATTAGCCTCTAGCCAGGTGTGGCTATTTAATTTTAAATTAAATAAAATTTAGAATTCGGTTCTTCAGTTGCATTGCCACATATCAGGTGCACGGCAGCCACGTGTCGCTAACGGCTACCTTAACAGACATCACAGAAACATTTCCATCGTCACACAAAGTTCTGTTGGACAACACCAGGCTAGAGTTTTATTTTCCAATTTATTGCAAAATAATTCACTCTCCAGTCTTTTATTTGTAGAATTATTTACAAAAAGATACCATTTGGCCATAGTTAGAATGCTCTCAGTTATTCACTGGAACAGATTTTCAGAAGAGTTTCACATACGCTTGGCATCTACTTCATTACTTTCTATACTGAACGTTATTACAGTACACATTTTTATATATATTTATGATTGCATATATGTGTTCAGTATTTAAGAATTTGTTATTTACTTGTAAATTAATCATGTTAATAAGCCCTAACTTTATTTGTGATGTTAACTGAATACTGTACTGTTATGATGTTATAATATGTTTATTCTAGGAAAATTAATTATTTAAAATAGTTTAAAATAAAGCTAATATTGTGGCAAAGATCTGATTATTGTTCTTTGTTACCTGATGTATGATTCTACTGTTTCTTACACAAGAAAAATTAATATCGACTGTTCATTTCTCCCAAGAATCAAAATAAAAATATATTTTGAAGACATTTTTAGTTCTGATGGATTGCCATAAATATTGATTACTGTCAACTTTTTAATATTATTAAGAATACTTTGCTTTGGGTTATTATGATAAAAATGGCTCAGAATATTGTCAAATATTGTTACAAGTATTCATTTTATATTTTATCAGATTTACAGTATCATTTTCAGAAAATATATGTGGAGATCTTTATATATATTATATATATTTTTTTTAAATTTTAATTGGGTAGGATATACAAATGATCTTTCTAATATTTCGCATTCAGGAATCTGTAATAACCATGATTTTATTTATTCTTGTATTAAGAAAAAATAAATGGGAACTAGAGGTAGAATTCCTTACATTTGCCATCAGATGATACTAATTCACTCTACAGTATAAAGGAATAAGGATTTTTTAAGATTAAAAGCTCAGGAGCTACACACTGGAAAATACATGTAGTGTACTGCATTTATTTCAATTAAAGTAGTACTTAATTTCTAATTGAAATACTAATAAGGCTTTCTTTTCATATTTTGCTTCAGGCTCAGGAGATATGGACAGTATTTCCAAGGTGAGTACTGTGTATCCTCTGTGTTGTTTTTAATCTGTATTTTATTTCTCGTGGAACTCTCATTAAAATTGTTAGAGTAACTTTATGAATTCTGTTCTTGAACAATAGTTTGAAAGTAGAAAGCTAGGTATAATTAATTGGAAGTTAAAAATATTAATGTATATGATCTGTAGGAAAGGGTAAAATAAGCCTTTTAAGAATGTTCCTAAACATGCTAAGATTCATTCATAGGACATATTATACATTATTAATTGATATCAGTTATAACCAGTTCAATCATGTTATGATGTTACATATTTATAAAACAAAGTGACAGAGTTTAGATACTCTTGAAAATTTAAAGCTGTCTAAAGCAATGTGAGGAGAGGTAAATTTCAAAAAGTAGTTATTGTATGTCATAAGCACATTGCATTTATACATCCAATTGGTCTTTCAAACCTTCATTAGGCAATGTTGATTTCCACAGTTATTACTCTAGTCCCCAAAATAAAGTAAGAAAGTAATTAGAGAAAAATTTCATTAGTACAAGTAGGAAAGTGAAACTTCTATTAGTATGTGTCTGCATTTTTCCTCCTTTTGTAGTAATATCTAAAATTAATCCTTTCCTTAAATGCCTTATATTTTTTGAAGAATAATGCTTAAATACTTTTCAGGTCATGATCAATTTAAAATAATTCTCTACAAGTAAATATATTTAGAATGATTGATAAGAACTAATTGTTACCTGCCACCAGAAGGACTTTCTTAGACATCCGCTTTGTATCAGTAAATAGAGAAATTCGTTAAAGAATGACTTTGTTTTTAATTCTATTTCTAATTTATATTCATGTGTAATAATGTAAAATTCCTGATGCCAAGAAAAATAAAATAAGATTGAGCTACAAAACATTTTAAATTAAGACTTCAAGCTAAAAAAAAACAGTATAATTGGTATTCTGGCATTATACTTGTAATAGGTATAGCTGCTTGGCCTCACAAATTTTACAGGCACTTTGCATGTCTGTGTTTAGCAATAATCAGAAAGATCTTTTTCTTTTCTAAAAATGCATACATATTTATAATGGGCACTAGTTTACCTCTGTGAAATAGTATTCATAAAGCCTGTTTTCAAAATAGCATTTCCCGTATAACTTTATCAGAGCCTTCTCTCTTAGAAACACCTTTGCAAGTCAGATAACCATAATTGCATTGGCTATCTCAGGTGTTTCTAAAAATTGAGTTAGCTGAATTGTACTTAGTGGTCACCAGTGAAACTTCTAATGTCATAGTTGAGAAGCATGTTCTCATATCTAGAGATGACCCTTAATTACACAAAAGTGGGATCAGATTGCTTTAAGCCATCTTAAAATTTTCACTAACAACCTATACCCTTGTACATTAGATAGATGTAAACAAAATTCTATATAGGCAAATACTATGTAATTTATAAAGCACTTTAAAAATTGTAAATAGAGTCACAGTGAATTAAATGCCACCTTTTAATCTGCCCTCATGTCAGATCTATTGCTATTCCTTCTGTGCTCATTCTCCCATTCCTATTCTCGGATACAAGGTTTTCCCACTATACTATGCCCACTGCGTACAACATTCTCTTGCCTGATGATGTATTGCTTATTCTCTACGCGTTAATTGACCACCCATTGTGTACTTTTGTGTGCTGGGTATTGCCTTGTGCACTACAGAGGGATAAAAAAGACTTCTTTAACTACAAACATTAACTACAAACATGTTCTCTGCCCTCAACTGGTTTCTGCTTGGGCAAGAGTTCCTTCATTCAGTAAACCTTAATGCACCAAGGCATTATGCTGGGCTCTCAAAGTCCAGAGATAAATAAGATACGGTCTTCACCCTCAAGAACTGCAGTGTAACTGAGGAGACCAAACAAATATGATAAGGAAACACTTTTACAAAGCAAAGTTCATATATAAATTAACGTAAGATTTATCCTGCAAGTGATACACAAGTGCCACTTAACAATGTACTGGCATTGACTAGTTGTAGCTGCCTTCTACTGAGTTCCTACATGGCTTATTTCTACACTGCCCCCGCTGTGGGTCCATTGGCTCTGGGTTCTAACCTGGCTCCCCTGGGCGATGGTAGCACTGCTGTTTTTTGCTCTATAGCCACTTTTTCTCCCAGCAGCAGCAGCATGTGTGTTGTATACCACCCTCCCCAGTCCTTTTTCTCCCTGCCTCTTTCCACTCACGGACTAATTTTTCAGTCTTTGACTCTCAGGTATGCAGTCACTGCCTCCACATCCCACCTTGCTTCCTTTTCCAACACATGTCCAGCTATCTCAAGATTATTTCTCCTCCCTTTTCTTTTTCCTGGGCTCATTCGTTTTCATCCTATTTTTTTCTAGTTATTCTTGTTTGTGAATCAAAAGACAACCATTACTGCTTAGTAATTTTGTTCAAAATTCCTCTTAGGTTTCTAGCTACATTTTTCCCAGTTCTCCAGTTAAAGTTGTATTTTGTCAAGCACCAGTATTGCATATTTTTTTTAAACTTCTTACTCTATTTTTAAATATCATTTATTAGTACTTCAATTCTTTTTCTACTTTTTTATTGTATAAAGTATATATTCTATTTTATCTATTTTATGTGTAAGATAGATAAAGAGTACTGAATTGTGAATCAGAAACCCTGGTTCTACTACAGTACTTAAAAATTGTGGGAGCATGAGGTTGCTGTGAGCTAGGCTAACACCCCAGCACTCTAGCCTGGGCAACAGAGCAAGACTCTGTCAAGAAAGAAAAGAGAAAGGAAAAAAGAAAGAAATAAAAGTTGTGGGAACATGTGACTTAATCCCTCATAGGCTTAGTTTCCTTAGCTATAAACTAGACCTTGTAGTTTATTCCCTGGCTATTTCAGAAAATTGTTTGGAACCCAGTGTGAACATACATATGCTAAGGGATATGAAGTACCACAGACATTGTAAATATCTTCCTTCTCATTAGTTACGCAGTCTTTTGTGGGCAAGGCTAGGAACTCCATCAATTGCACTTTAACAGCACTGTTTCAGTGGCAAAATGCATCCAAGTTTCAAATGAAGTTTCAGAATTATTTCTTGCTCAGTTAAGGATTACCTAGTAAAACTCATATACATCTTTCTCAAAATGCAGAATTTATCTTTAATTTAGAAGCCTTTTTTAATGAAATGTGAAATTCCTTTCGTCTCTTTTTCAACTTAGGAGTCACCTATTTAATCAATGGAACAAAAATATTTTTCTTTGGAGTTGTTTTAGGGATTGGGGATGAAGAAAAGCATATTGTTTGTTTTCTTAGAAGGAAAGCAACTAAAGAAATTCTGCAGTTCACGTTAAGATATTTCACATTTATATTTTTGAGTTTTTAAAAAATATCTTATGAGAGGGCAAGACTTGATCATATCATGTTTAATAAATTATCACAGGAATCTTTTCAACCTGAAGCTTTCTGACCTCAAGAACCTTAGTTCCAGTTAGAGATCCCACACTGTTCCCAAGGGAGCTGACTGAAAACTGTAGGTCTCTGCCATCATCTCAGGTGTGCTGGCCTGAGTTCCAGCTCAGTTATACCCATTGGGAGAGCAACTGGCAGTTTGCAGTTTTGGGAGGCTTGCAGAGTCAAAACAATACTCTATAAAACTCATTATTGGCAGCCTGTGAGAAATCAATTCAAAAGCCACTACCAAAGGGCTTAGAATAATGTTATTTTATTCTAATTATAAGCAGAACCAAATTTTCTACAAGTGTTACTTTTTTAATTTGAAATTTTAAAAATTTAGAATTTTAATAGTTTGGAACAATTTCTGACGATGGAAGAAGGGACAATAACTTACAAATTAAGAGAAGATATAGAAGAATACTTACAAGATAAAATCAGAGACCAGGGAGTCTAAAAGAGTTAAACATGGCAGCCAGAGGAAATTGTGGGTGTGGTGTATTGTGTATGTTTGTGTGTGTGTGTGTGTGTGTGTGTGTGTGTGTGTATAATTCATGTATGATATTATAGCTTAAAAACTTTCCAGCTAGAGGAAAAGGTAAATGAGAATATAATAAAATCCCTTAAAGATGGAATCCATATAATCCTAACTATATTTTTTCAAGCTAAATTCTTAAAGTAGGGAATAAAATACACATTAACTGAAATAAGAAATGTAACCAACATGCCTAATATAGCTAAAAGGACTCTTATATTCTTTTATATTCCTTATTCCCTTATTATGTGCTCATGCAATTTGAGTTTCTTTTTGACCACCTAAATCCTTTTTGTACATTATATTCTTGCCTTGATGATAAAATCTGCTGGAGACATTATACACACATGTAGCTGCCGTTACATGAAGCATACACACAGTTCCTTGACACCCACCTTCATAGCCCATTCTGGGCTGGCTTGTGGTACCGCTGTCTTTGCTGTTTCTCAGATACCAATATTTAGCTTGCTCTTCAGCCTGTATCATCGTCATGTCACTCAGTGGTTATGGACAGCACAATTTCCGTGAGACTCTCCATTGAAGAGCTTTTGTTGTTTTCATATTTTGCAAAGATTACTCAAGGTAAAAAAATATTGTCCTATCACTCTGAGCTTTTCAAATACAGTCCAGTAAGCTGGATAGGAATAAATTTCAGAGATCTGATATTATCTCAGTTTTGTATGTTGAATGTGTCCTTTTAATCTTCCTCTCAAAGTCCTTAAATATCCCACCACGACCAAAAAAATAAATAAATAAAGCATGTAATGCTGAGCCACCATGCTATGAAGAGATTGCATGGAAAGCACAAATAGTAACACTGAAAGTATTTTAATATTACCAATGCATTGTTACTTTCAAATTCTAAATATTTTAAAATCCACACTACGAGTCAGGAATCAGATTTTAAGTTAGCTAAACTTCCAGAATTATAAATCAAGAAATGATATATGGCAAAAGTGCAGGAGAGATTTAAAGAACCCCAACTGAGTCAGAGATACACTGTTTCTCTCAAGGCACCCATATACTACAGGGGGTGAGAATGTTACACAAGAATGAACAGGGCTCATTTTGTTCTTTTATTTGACTATATAAAATATACAGCTTCCAAGTACATCCTTAAATTTTCTTATGTATATGTTAGATTATGTTTTATTCTGATATTACCAATCTCTCCATTATATATAAAATGATAGAAGTCTGCATTGACCAAAAGGACTTATAGATTTGGGGTAAATCTTATAATTTTTTTTTTATAAATTCAGTTTCCTTTTTGAGCTCAGTTACCACTGTCATTTCTGTTTTCAAAAAACAGTTTATTTAATTAATAATTCTAATAATCAATGAATTATAAAATAGTGCACTTAGTTCAATTTTACTTGAATTTTTTTTTCCAGGAAATCAAGATATTCATGTTCATATCAAAGTGGAGTTGCTTTTTTATATACTTAGGAAACTAACATTTTGAGAGAAAAATTTATCAAAAAAATGTAGAATCCTCTTTATGCTATTAAAGTATGGTTCCTGAGTCCTTGGGGTTTATTGGCATATAGAACTCCTATGGACTTCAGAGGTTCCTTTTTCTCAGATCCTCCCTGTGGGTTGCACAGCAAGACAAGATACAAGTGTATTTCCACCAGCTCATCTACCTGTCTCTGCTTTACAGCTTAACCATATTCTTAAAAAGCACACATTCTTTTGGGAATAACTCACTCATGAAATTTTAATGCTTATGAAATAACTTGTAGCTAAGTCAAAATCCTCTGAGCAATTTTCTTTAAAAAATCCAAAAACTTATTCCAAAACAATATAAATAGCATTGACTTAGGGAAACAATCTAAAATCTTTCTTCCATTTGAAATAACAAATAAAAATGTTTAACCCTGAAGTTTTTTTTTAACAAGTCAATAAATTGGACCTTGAAAGGGAACCCTCAGTCACAGTCGTGATACTGTGTAAACTTGCTTTATATGCCCATATCATTCTGTATTTCTTATCATCGTGGAATATCAGATATACTGACACGGCTAAAATTGCACAGTAATAATGAGACTAGCAAATTTAAATAGAATACGAAGCAGTGTGCTACTAACTTAGTATCTGCTTAGATTGCTAACAGCAGCCATTTTATCTGAAAAGTAAATCTGCTCTTAAACTAAGGATAGGAAGATATTCTAAAGCAGTTTATTTTTGAGCCCCCTTTTCCTCTAGAGTACATAAAGAATTCTCAAGTCCTAAGCAATCTCTCTTGTTCTTAACTAAAGTTGTTAACTGTCTTCCTTTCTTTCTTATGGTCCATATAAAAAAAATAGTTGAAATAGTGTTATGTGTAAACTGCATGTAAAACTAAAGGGAAATGTTCATTAAAACTGTGACCTTTTAAAGTCTGATGAGTGAATCACTAAGGGAGTTATTGTTCCATCATGCCTTATCAGTGGGTAGGATTACTTCATCACACCCCTGCTGGGAATGTTTTTTAAACCCTCCGGAGTTCTAGGAACTCTATAACCTGAGGGTAAGAAATTGAATAAATATTGATTCTGAGACTAAGAAAATAGTTGTGGTAGGTTATTTTGTGTGTTTTTGTTTATTTTTAAATTTTCATTTGGGAACGCATTAGTACTTGTCAAAGTACAAAGAATGAACTAGAACACATGGTAGAAGTCTAAGATTAAAATTATAAGTATGCTTTGTCCTTAGAGATGATGCTATAGATTCAATTTTTGAAATAGTACAATGCAAGAGGGAAATTAAAATCTTCAACAACGCCTTGTTTTTTAAATCTTGTTTACAGAATTCTCCCAATAATATGAGCCTGAGTAATCAACCGGGCACTCCAAGGGATGATGGCGAAATGGGGGGAAATTTCTTAAATCCTTTTCAGAGTGAAAGTGTAAGTATTCCCTTGACTATATTATTATATACAGATTTTATTTCTGAAGTTCTTCTATTAGAATGAGGGCATAAAGCCATTAATACTGCCGTTATCT
The DNA here is from genome assembly GCF_000956105.1 of Propithecus coquereli. NCBI lineage: Eukaryota > Metazoa > Chordata > Mammalia > Primates > Indriidae > Propithecus > Propithecus coquereli. The sequence goes on from NW_012155284.1 coordinate 1,790,702, forward strand.
TAGAGTTCAATCGGTTGATCTTTTAAAAGTTAAAAGAACCTTTAAGTAGAATTTCTTTGAAAAAATTTTTAAAAGACAAACTTTTTCTTTTTTACTCCTGTATACTTAGTTGCAAAAACCATAATACTAATTTTCTCATAGAACGCATCCACTGTAAAGGAGCAAACTGGAAACGAGTTGCCTATTTGATAATTTTTATAAGTTTTTATGTTACTAAAATGTCTAAATTCCAAAACCCAAACAAATTTCATCTTCATAGGATTCATGCCATCATTAAAATTTATTTTGGAGAATCTGCCAAACTACAGACAGAATCAGAAGGCAAACTACCCTCATTTTGCCTCACTCAACCTTTATCAGAATTTGAAGCAGTAGCTAATAGCATGTCTACTTTTGCACAGAGTGGGCGCTTCCCAAAATGGAACCCAAGATTGAGTGTTCTGTGGATTCTTTTACTTCTTAGTATCCACCTAGGACCTCTGCACAGGACAAGACTTCCCCAGTTTTTAGACTTTATTTCTGTTAAAACCAGAAATAAAAGTATGCTGCTCGTTAGTGTATTTGCAGGATATATATGACCAGTAAGGACAAAGAAGATATATGTTAAAATTCACATAAAAAATCAAAAGCTCAGCTGGTCAGTGATGAGAAAAACATGAGGAGTTCCCTAGTTTAAATCATAGTGGTTAGGATCAGGAGAATTGTTTTTTAGATCCTAGTTCTTTCACTGGTTTGCTTCAGGACTATGGACAAATTAGTTAGTTTCCCTGTGTTCACTTTTATTTAATTAGAGACACTTATTTCTTTTTTTGCTAATTTTCACAGCAATAAAATGGTATAATTCAGAGAAGTATATGATAATTCAGTGTAACATTTACTGAGCCTGCTAAATGTAAAGCACTAGGTTAAAGACAATATATTCTGAAATAAATATAACACATACCTACCCTCAAAGACAACAGTCCAGTAGGAAAAATAGATGCTTACATAACTAAAATATGTCAGATTAATGAGTGCTATAATAGATATGAGCCATGTATTTTAAAAGTAAGAGAAAATGATTAATGTTGGGTTGGAAACATTGTTTTTGAAAACCGTTCCATATGACTTTAACGGTATGGACAGGGACAGGAGGAACTCTCCCCTCTCCCTCCTTCCCAGATTTGTCATTGGCGACTGCCGCCTTGTTTAACAGTTGGAAATGGGGTACATTTCAGAACTGGCATCAGAAAGCTCTTCATGGGGGCAAAGAATGAGATAAAACAGGACTTGAAGAACTTATTTGCACAGAATAAGCACCAACCACACCCTTTAATCTCAGACTATGCACATGCAAAACAGCAGATCCTTTTTTGAGTAAGTGCATTTAGAAAAGAGACCAGCTTCCACCCCTGACTCCTGACCAGCCTCACTGCCCGTGAACCCAAGAAGGAGGTTCAACGCCAGACTTTTGGCAGAATTAGCAGAAAACAGAAACTCCCACCTCTCTCCTCCCTCCTTCCTTCCTGTCCCCACCAGAAAAGTCACAAAAGGAAAAATAACTGGTTGGTGGCCTGAGAAACTGCACCACTGCCCTGGAGGGCAGGACAGCCTTCCCACTGGCCATCGTCTGGCTAGTGAGGAGAACTGACTTGTTACGAGTGATGTCGCTGTTATCTGTGGCTTTCTCTCTTGTATTACCACACATTTTTGTTTAGACTTTTATAAGATCAGACAATGAGAGGAGAGAGGAAGAAAAACAAAAGAGATTCAGTGCTGACAAATGTAAGACTTTAAAGAAGTAAATAAGCTAGCTATGCCCAATTAATTAGCTTTTCTGTAATCAAAGAAAAGCAGAACTATTTATGAATTAAAAAGAAAACATTTTCCAGTAAATGAACTTGCAAATTCTAATGTTTTTCACTACACATAACTCTGAAATACACATATTTTTGAGCAGTCTGTCATTTGAGGATTTCTCAGTCTTTACCTTGACGTTAAACCAGAGAAGGAGGCCTAGAAAGGAAGTGAATCAATTGAGTACTTATTATATACATACCAGATACTGTCCTAGTCACCTCACACATGCTACTTAATTAATATAGAAACAAAAATGCCCAACCCAAAGCCATAAACCTTACAGTGCCAACATGCTTAACAAAACAAAATATGAATCAGAAAATGTTTCACTACTCAGCTTTTTTTTTTTTTTTTTTGGATTACAAACAAGGCCCTTTATTTCAAGTAACAAAGATGCCCCCTAGTGTTCAAACTGTAAAATGTTTGTTTTTAAAAGTACAGAATACAAAAAATAGTTTTTCATGCCCTCTTCAAGTAAAGAAAGTGCTTGATCTTATTTCCTGAATTAATTTAGAAAAATATTTTCCCATGGTATTGAACTTTAATCAGTTGAGTAGTCATGACAGTAAAGTCATGGCATCAAGTAGGAATTACAAACAAGGCAGTAGATATCTCCTATCCCCCTCCCTCCCCTTTGTCATTTTCTGCTACGGTGAAGAAATCACATCGGCCCCAATTTTTTTATGTAGTCACACACACTAAATTTATTTCACTTTAGCTCAGAGTAGAGGAGCTATTCTTTATTTTTTCTCACTAAGAAAATAAAGTAGTATATAGATAGATGCTTAGACATAGAAATATAGTGAGATCTAAAGTGTTCTTGACATGTATAAACAGGAATTTATACACACTGTTCAAAGATATCTTTGTTAATGGATATCTCTGATGGATTTTATGGTACCTGAACTCAGTATAATAAGTTAAAAAAATCACAAGTTCATCCCAAGGCATATTATCTCAAAATATATTTTGCATTAAAAGGTAAAATAAGTAGGTATATGTTTAAAATAATATCTTTAGGTGTTGTATTTTTTGCTAAACCAAGCAGTAATGCTGATGACAGCTTTGTAAGAGCCATTTTGTCATCTAATTGAGGAGAACTAGACTCCGAATAGTTTTGAAACAGGGCAACCTGATATCACAGCATTTTGGCACAATATGTCATGGCATATTGATGCAGCAGTACAATAGAAACATTCAAGTGTGGTCTCAGTACAGTACACCATGAATATTTTATGTCTCTAAATATGATACTCCATTTAACACCTACTCTTCCTTTACTTCTGGAAAATTATAAGCCACCTCTCCACTACTTTGAAGGATAGTATTCAATAGCAAAAATTTCTTTTTGCTTGCTCATTCTGTGAGTTTTCCTAGAAATTTCATGATTTCCCCTAATTTTATTTATTCGAAGTAGTTTCATTAAATGCAGCTGAAGATGAGCAGTTTACAGCCTTAGGAGCGAGAATAGCACACAGGCATAAATACAAACTGTTTCACTATACCAAAGACAGCATGTCATTTTACAGTTATTTGTACAACTCAGAAATTAAACTGTACTAGATGCTTGCTCATTTTTCTGAGTGGTCTTGCTTGGAGCTGATGGCTTCGATCCTTTCCGACTAAATCTGATTCTTATTTTCTCTATTGTTGGACCTATTTTTTCACTCAGTTTCCTCCCTGAGAAAACGTAGCTCTCTTAACTTCCCACCAAATCAGTAACAAATTATCATTTTTCTATAAGGTTTGCTTGAAACATTTGAAATATCACAGGTTTTAAAAATGTTGACAATTGCTAGTGTTAAGAGATGATATTAATAGTAACCAATAAAAATGTTTGGTAACAGAGCATGTGCATATGCATATGGCTATTTATATATATACATGCTTTTAATGTGTATATTAGAATGAAGGCTATTACATACTTTTAACACCATTTACTAATGTTACATGATATGTGAAGGAACCGGAGTAATACTTACAAAAAAAGAATTCAAGAATTTTTAAAATCCTAATTATTTAGGATATACATAAAATGAAATGGCATCTAGAATTAACTGTGACTTAACCAGAAACTTTTCTAAAAAACATATCCTTTGAGGTCCTTTCTGAAATGCTCTAGTATCTTTTGCTGTTTTATGTTATTTGACACAGGATACTCAATAAAATCTTTGTTTTAAAATAATGATTATCTAGCTGTGCTATTTAATTAAAATTAAGTACAGCTACATTTTCAGTTACTAAGTTGTACTAACTACATTTTAAGAGCTCAGTAGCTGCATGTGGCTGGTGGCTCTTGTGCTGGACAGCACAGAACATCTCCATCATCGTAGAAAGTTCTATTGGACAGCACTGATTGGATCACCAGTTCTTATTGTAAATAACAGTAGCTATAGAAAGCATAGATTAAATTTTTCTGTGCCCATTTTTGCCTTACTCTCTAATTTTTTCTATTTCTAGTAAAACCTTGGTATCTGTTTCTTTTCTTGTTGTTTTTGCCCTTAAAAGTCAAATACCAAAACATAATTCTGTTGAGTTGAAGGCTGTGGATAGTTCATTGAAGCTTGCTGTCATTATTTACAACGTGAGACTTTGCATGGCATCTTATGTTGAAATGGGAGTATGTTCCCATTCCGGCACAGGGTCGGGGTAGGCTCTGTTTCATCGGCCCTTGGCTATGACTGTTTGGGGGTTTTGTTTTGCTTTTGCTGTGCTTGTTTGCTGCCACTATCAAGGGTAAAGGTTAAGAGGAAGGAATCCTCCTTCTCTTCTCTGGCAGTCTCCCCTCTTAACCCCCTGTACTCACTATAATCCAACATACAGAGTCAATTCAAGTATGTAACTTCACTTTCCTGTACTGAAACAAAACTGTAGGCTAAGTGATTAGCAAGTGGATTTTCCTTGATTTGACCCATGTTAAAGGATTAACAATCCTCCCCCTGTGGTCCAGTGACCCTTTTTCCAGGCCTATCACCCACCTTTACTCAGGAACAGTGCATGTTTGGGGTTGGAGCCCTAATGACTTCTGGTCCAGTTGTCTGCCAGCTGAGCCATTGTCACTCTGTGCCCTTCCCTGGGGAATCCTGCTTTCTCACTATAATCCATCCTTACCTTAGGACTCACCTGTACCTCTTCTGGTTTCTGCCGTCCATCTCAGCGTGTCTGGAATTCATTTCAGTCTGTCCTCTTTCTGCTACCTTTCTAAAAAGTTCATGCTCCCCCAGCCCAGGATCATCACCATTCCTGGTTAAGCCCCTGCAGCCTGGGGCCAGTTCCACCTCTTTCCATGAGGCACAATTATTGTTAGCATGTTGAAAGGAATTGCCATTTGCCCTGGTCCTCACAGATTTCCAATAAAACATTTAATATTCAGGGGTCCACATTTACATTTTAATTTAGAAACCGTCTTCATCTAGAGACCATTACCATTTGCGAGTGGATGCCTATCCCCACAGCTCAGACGATCTAGAACTGTGTTGTCCAAAACGGTGGCCACTAGCTACATGTGTATATTTAAATTCAAATAAATTTCAATTAAGTAACATTAAAAATTTAGTTCCTAAATTACACTAACTGCATTTCATGTGCTCGGTAGCCACATGTGGCTAGTGGCCTGTGTTGGCCAGCATAGACTGTAGAATAGGTCCATCGTTGAAGAAAGTTTTCCTGGACAGGGCTGCTCTAGAACTTTTCTGTTAGAGTCTATTCCCCAAGAATATAAGGGTAGATTGACATAATTATCAAAACAATTGCTCTTTATTCCTCTCTATATCATTTTTGAAACTGCCTTTTCCAAATTTCTGAAAGCCTCACCTTTTATCACTCATCAGCCTCATCAAACTGACAAGTAAGCAGGTAACAACAATGTGGACCCACGTGCAACCCAGAAATGACTGTGGGTTGAGACTGGAGTCACAGATTAGGGGCAGGAGGCTTACATGCTAAAGTATAAATCGGACTCTTAAGATTTTAAATGCTTCGATGAGATCTTCTTGGGGGCAGCTAGTTTTTGTTTTGTTTCCCTACAACATTAACATTTACTGAGCACTTTCTATGTATTCAATAAATACATGGTTTTAAGGATTTTATATGTAATCAGTCCTCCCAAAACCTTTTTAAGATAGATACTATTATTAAACCCATTTTCTAGGTAGAGCAACTGAAGTCAAGAGAGGCTAGGCAACTTACCCAGTTTGCACAGTTAGTAGATAGCAAAGACTAGTCCTCATACTTTTTTCGTTATGATTCAACCTTGAACTGAATTTACCCAAATTTGTTACAAGTGCCTACAAAACATAAGTCTGGCTGGAAGGAAAAGGCTGAGAGACTGAGTAATTATCAGCCTCCTAGGTCCAAGGAGAGAGTAGGACTCATTGCTTTTTAGGGGAAATGTTAAAAAATTCAGGACTAAGTTAAGTCTCTATAAATTTACTCTTTCTCTTATTTTATATTAGATTAAAAGCTTGGGCATAAAAGAAAGTATAAGAAATTAAAATTCATTGTTTCTATTGTTGTACCAAGAAGAACCTTAGTGGTCTGTGAAAGAATTGTTGTTAAAATATGGATTCTTCTTTCCTTCTAGTACTCCCCTAGCATGACAATGAGTGTGTGATCCATTACCAAGTCTCCTCATGAAAACCACAGTGAGTCAGCCCTTCACAGAACTACTACGGAAGAAAATTATTCATCACAGTGTACAGTTAAACAAAGGAATCTCAGTCACACCAAACCAACCTTTTTATTTCCTGCTCTCTCCCCTATTTTGTGAAGAAAGCGGGTCCAACCGTGATTCAAACAACTGTACGGAGCGGCACATTAGAATTGCCCTAAACCGAACTGCAAATAATTATGTGTGTATGTATATGTGTGGGAAAGAGAATGTACTGTATGTGTGTATGCTATATGAACATATACACATACATACATCGACCCACAGGACATTGTAAAATATTATCACATGACATCTTCAGTAGAAATAAGTAGGGACTTTTATTCCATCCTTTTTTTCACGTTTACATTTTAATTATTAAAAGTTGCTCCTGCCCCCTCCCTGAACTATTTTGTGCTGTGTATATCACTGCTTTATATAAGTTATTTTTTAAGGTGAACTCAGATGTTATGGTTTTGTAAATGTCTGCAATCATGGATAGGAATAAAATCGCTTATTTGAGAGCTTTCATTAAATTGAGTCTGATGCCAGTTATCCTGTGAATCACGGAGTGTAGTGTCTCAAAAATAGAAGAGAGTGTGTCTTCATCTTTATGTCGAATCAAACAACTCCTCAGTTACCTTCAGTGAACAGTATTTTTGTACCTTTTATTTGAGAAAAACACTTCAATCAACAAAAGCTTAACCGGGGCCACACACAGTATATTTCTGCAATAACTGCTTTAAATGGAGTTCTTGAATTGTTTGTCTTGGATGATACAGAAATCATTAATTAGCTCAAATTACTTAGACCATAGCAATAAAGTGACAGGGGTTGTCATCTTTTTATCAACATGTTTTCTCTTTGATGTGATAAAGCCCAGAAGTGATAACAAAACTGTTTGCTTAAATTTGCCTCTAGTATTTGCAGGAATACTAGAGGTAAATTTTTAATAACATACTAATATGAAATGGTATCTGATTTTTATTCAGACTTCTTGTGAACTTATTCACATAGACATCGCAAGCAAATACATTGAGATGATTAAGATTTTCAGCACAAAGGAGAAAAGAGTTACTACCATAGCTAGGGGCCTCTGGAGTGCTGCTTTTCTACCCAGGTCTCTTGCTTGCTAGCAGCAGAACTGACTGGTATCAGTCCCCTCTGTGCATACCTTCTCACTGGCAGCAGAGCCCCTGCTCTGTTCCTGGGCTTTTTATTCATCTGTAGTAACTTTGCTTCACCTGGCCATTGACTTCAGCAGGCTAAATCTACATTGTGTAACTGGGTGTTCAGAAAAGAGTGAGTAAATGTTTCTTTTTAAAAAAATCTACTTCCCTAATGAAAGCACCTTGCTCTATGGCACTTTCCAGATATTTTGGGTTTCTGTATTGAATTATACATACAAACACCAAAATCATAATATAAAAGTATGAAGACTTTAATTTTAGATTCTAAAAGATAACTAACTTGGCAATCGTTTATGTTAAAATAGTGGTAAAAATAACCATTGATAAACACCAACTATACATCCAAACTCCAGAGACTTTAAAAAGCATCGTTTAATCTCACATAAGAGGATTCTTCTCTTTACTTTAAGGTTATGGTCACTAGAGTGAAAATTTTGCAGTGTACAGTCATGTAGCTTGTAACAACATTTTGGTCAACCACAGACCACATGTACAATGGTGGTCCCATAAGATTATAATACTGTACTTTTACTGTACCTTTTCTATGTTTAGATATATTTTAGATACACAAATACTTACAGTATTCAGTACAGTTGCAGGCTGTACAGGTTTGTAGCCTAGGAGCAGTAGGCTATACCATGTAGCCTAGGTGTGTAGTAGGCTATACCATCAAGGTTTGTGTAAATATGGTGTTGGCACAAGAACAAAATCACCTAACAATGCATTTCTCAGAATGTGTCCCCATAGTTAAGCGACGCATGACTGTATTTGCTAGTTCCTTGTCCCAGATGACTTATTTCTCTCAAATTCATAATGATTTATTCCTTCTGAAAGTAAATGTTTTGCCTGTACTTAACAGGGATGTCGGGCAGAAATATTGATGGGGAAAAAAAGAAGCTGAATTAAATTTATGTTGCAGATTTAAACTACAATAAAATGAGTCACAGTTAATCACACAGTGTTCAGGAGCCTAGGATACACACTGGGGAAGCAGCCTTGTGCTCTCTAGCTGCAGAGACCTTTCATGAAAAATTTAGACTAACAGGTCTTTACCTCAAGCCAAGGTAACCTGAAGATGACACTTTGTACAGACATCCGAATTTACCAAGAATACTTTTAACTTTCACTTTTATGACAATTGTACAAAAATTGACAGTCCTTTTATTATTAAGCGTAATGTTATAATGCTAGAATTTTCAAACATTTTTTGACTCTTTTCTCCATTGTTACTGATCTTGAATTTCTTTTATTTGCCTTCTGAGAAGGTATTGTTTCTTATCACAAAGAATTATGAACCTGATTTTACTTGCCCTTATTTTGGGGGTAATACTAGAATATGAATGGCATCATGGGCCCCATTATTTCTAACCTATTTGGTCCAAAAAGGTAAAATTTTGTTCTTTTTCGATGTGTAGCAATCAATTAATCATAAGTACTTATTTCTTTTTCTTTCTTGGAGCCCAGATTAAAAATAGCTATTTCAGATTTTAAAATTTCCTGAAGTAGGTGAAAAATTATTTTTGAGGAGAAAATTGTATTCAAGAAAACCATAATGTAAGGATACTTAATTTTTACATCCAAATCTCTCATGCACTGAATGGAAGATAGTATATCTGTATATTAATTTTGGTTTGAGTTTTGAATCATTTAAACCTTATCCTCTTCCCTTGTAATAAGACTATTTAACCTTTCTCTCTCATGATTTCCATCTCCATCAATGCATTTGTGTTGGTCGTGATATATACTACCTGTTCCTTACACATTTCCCCTCACAGTAATAATATCAGCAGTTCTTACTTACATTGAACATAAGAAATACACATGTAAAATGTGAAAATAGGTAGTAGATAAACACATTATTCTTGTTACTCTGCTTTGTATTCTGCCTAACTCACTACATTTGAAAATACATATCAAATTCTTCCTAAGGTATGTATGATTCTTAACCAGCTGTCTTTCTTATAGCAAAGTTGCCCCTGGGAACAAAGGCTATGGAGTGCCATTGATCTAGTCATTAATACACCACATATTTGATGGGTGAATCTTAGCACTCCTTTAAAAATGTTCTAGTTTGGACTCAATTGCTGATGAGTAGGAATTTCACAGCTAGGAATAATCAGAAGTTAAAATTTCTCTGTTGCCAAAAGATTAACAAATTCTGTTCCCCCAGCCATGAAAAGTGCCCAAAACACCCCCTTTCCCTCCGGGAGTAAAACAGAGAAAGCATCCATTTCTGTTTTTATGATTCTGTAAGGTATCTGAACTCCATTGCATTTCACAGAATCATTCAGTTAACACTCTTTGCTGTTTAAAAGACAGCAAATGAAAATAAATAATCACTTTGGGGCATTAAGAACTCCCACTGTCTACACCTTTGCTTCATCACATAATTCTGGGAACGTGCAGCAAAGCATTCAGAACTGCTTCCCCAGTCCGTAATACTGCAAATTCCTGATTACTTCTCCCATGGCTTTCTCCATGCCTCCCTCCCACTCCCTGCGTCCTCCAGTAAAAATAAGATGCAGACTGAACAATTTTACCTTCTCAGCCTTTACAATTTTCATCTTCAGACCGTATATAGTACTAATAGTAGTTTTCCCAGGAGAAATAATTGTAATTTTTATTTCTTGATTATCACTGTCACTTAGAAGCAGTGCTGCAAATCATAGGTACTTGGCTTTAGAATGTGTTATAACATTTTGGTTTTCCCGTTTTTATGTTTTATATACTATAGAATCTGTCTTCCGTATCCATGGGGTCCATATCCCCAGATTCAACCAACCACTGAAATTTGAAAATTTTTAAAAACAACTAAAAAAAATTAAAATGCTGATAAGAAAACAATACAATATGATGACTATGTACATAGCATTTACATTGTATTAGGTATTAGTAATCTAAAGCTGATTTAAAGTAAATGGGAGAATGTGCATAGGTTATATGAAATACTATGCTATTTTATATGAGGGACTTGAGCATCTGTGGGTTTGGGTATCTGCAGGGGTCCTGGAACGAATCCCCCTCAGATACTGAGTGATGACCATAATTCTCTTTCCTTGAAAACACTAATTGATACAAGTAGCCTGTGAGTGTACCATACGGGAGGGACAAGTCCAATTGGGGGGATGGGGGGAGTTGTCATGTATTTTCCAAAAAGTAGATTAATCTTTTATTTATATTTTTCCCTCTTGGTGGAATAAGTTTCTTGTTTGCTATGAGGAGCAGGAATTTGTGTTTGCTTAAAGCAATGGTACCCTATCCTAAGCATGTGTAAGGGTCTCCCTGGGTCTGGGAACCATACCCGAGAAATACTGGAAAAGTAAAAGAGTAACACTTTCATTTTGCATACTGAATGTGTGTGTGTACCTGTGTGCATGTGTTAGGAATGGTAATATGAAGTTTGCTCACAAAATACTCCCACTATGATTCTCATGATTTTATAGCACAACTGATAACCATTAAACATAATTATTTCCTTTGACTGCTTTCTCATTTTGATGGTAAAATAGCTGATAAAAGTGATTTGGGATGGAGAGTAATACAACACATAAACAGATGGAGTCTCCTATGGCCAGATTTAACATCCTCATGCTAGTTTAAAACATTAGGCCTTCTTATGAAGGTACCATATCTAAAGATAAGGGCATAAATGATCATTTAATCCTTGGTCACTTCACTGATAGTGCCAGGAATCATGCAATAATTACAGTTTGTGATGTAGACATTTGTTTACAAGAAATTGAATTGGCACTATTAATTTATTTTGCCAAAAATGTTCACTTTACCCCTGAACTGTAATTCAGATCAAAAGAGGTAACCTACAGATGAAAAACACACCTGAGACCTCTTTAATTACTTTTATAAACCATATTCTAAAGAGAAATCCTCAGTTGAATAAGTCTCCCAAGGAGAATTTCCTCTGTTAAGTTTTCCCTGTTATTATAATTGGTTCTCCTGAATAGAAAAAGAATTTCCATAAGTTTAAATGTGAATATTTTTGCTGTCTACATCTTTAAAATGAAATATAGCA
>NW_012155284.1:1803403-1811664 GCF_000956105.1 Propithecus coquereli
CAAACATGAAAAACGGAGAAGTCTTTATAGATAGAATTCATGATAGCCATCAGCTTATTGAATTGTTTAATTTATCTAATTGTGATTTTAAGAATTTAAGATGTTTTCTTACTACATGTGTTAAATTGTTACCTATAATGTCTTTCTGGAGAAATAGAATTATTTGTAAAGTTTTTATAAATGCACAATTTATGTGTATATATAATTGGAATCTGGGATGACTCTTAGTAATCTACTATTCTTAATTCAGTGATGACCACCAGCTACCTGACACATTTTGTAAATTTAGCATCTGTGTATGTGTGTGTGTGTGTACACGTGCACATTATTACAATGGGTTTATTAATGTTTTTTCTACAAATACTTGAGCTATTCATGTAATGGGAAAAGTTGCCATAAAGATATACATAAATGCCCCGTAATTTGGCACATGTTTTCACATTTAATTTTGAAAAATACAGCTTTTCATTTACAGTTTCTACCCTTTCATTTCTAGCCTCTACTTCATTACTTATTGAAAAAGTAAAGGAAATTGTTCGTATGAAGCCAGCACAAATGTTGTCTGAATGACAAGTCAAATTATAACTAATGTGGACATCTGTGTATGTAATTGATTTAGACATAATGCCTTACATAAAATCCAGGAGTCTCTAGTATCAAAGGCTTTATATGCATTTATGAAAATGCTATTATGAGGGGCAGGCTAGATAACTAAACTTTGAATGCCAAAAAATAACTATTATTAACAAGTAGATATCTATTAATGGATTAAATTGTGATATTTTATTCTAAATAGGACTACTCATAATATGAAAATCTGAAGCAATTATGCAGATAATTCATGTAAAACTGTGCTTCTCCTAAATTACATTCATCTTTCTGATGAACTATACAGATGGTTGCCTCAGTTCACCATAAACATTTGCCCAGATAAAGTTTCTAAAGTAGGTTCTGCATACCACTGTATAGATAACGTAAAAATATAGAACAAGAAGGGTCTACAATTGAGACTGGGAGTTCATCCTTAGATATCAATGGAAATAGATAAATCATTATTTGGATAAATTCTTAAATACTAGTTCCACATTATGTATTATAGCTTTGAGCCAAATGGAATCCTATAGTTCAGTGACATAGCACATTTGTACATAATGATTGGAAAGGAAAATGTTATAAATTCCACTGGCCAGACAGAGCCAAAGTTTACCTCAAATAACTTGTCAGATGATTTTAGCAAGGTGTCTGGATTTCTGGGGCCTAGAGGGTAGACAGTAAGGCAACTGATGAGTCCCCGACTTTAAAACAGGTAGAAGTTATATAACTAAGGACTTTTATGGGAGTTATTATGTAAACTATTTCCAATTGTGCAAAAATGACTGTTAGTGGTGATAGCATTATGTAGGTTCAGCACAGGTAAATAAAAGCTAGCAGAATCAGTTTAATCCCCCTCAGCTCCTCTTGGCAAATGAGATAACAAACCATGAAACAGTCCAAAATGAAGGGAAATAGGAGTGAGAGTGTCTGCGTACCCAGCCCCCAAGCAACCTGAGTAATCAAGGGTTTAGTGTATGAGAAATCATATGTAATTACAGTTTTCTATGTATGAGAAACACTTTAAGTCAAAAAAGACATAAAGAAATTCTGGAAGTTTTACTACCTCCACAAATTGGTGAGAATATGATGTAGCTTTTTAGAAAAGTCTATACCCGGTAGACATTGAACATACAAATGTTTAGTTGTCTCATTCAGTTTTCAAAGTTTCCCTTGAAGTAAATGTTGGGCTCTGCATTTCTCAGTGAACAACGACCACAAATTTTCCTCATAAAATTGTGTCTTTGCATTGTACAGCCCACAATTTTTTATGGTAATAGGAACAGACTCTACTCATGTCACATGAAAAAATTTGCTTTCAATACAATACCAGTAATCATATGTGTCATGTAAATTAGCATCAGTGATGTAAAGGAATTCAGCATGGCTTATGTAAATATTGCTTCAAGAAAGAAGTGGCTTATGAATTGAAAAGTCGACTGTATTCTTTTTAAGTCTTTTATAGTGTCACTGTTTTGTCATCAAGTTAGCCATTATTCACTTCTGACTGAAGGGATATTACATGTACTTAATGGTCTCAAAATTGTTTTAACAGAACATACGTGTCAATCATTGTAGGTGATATTAATTTTACTTTTGAGAATTTAACATGCTATTACAACAAGCAGTTACTAGCCAAATTTTCATATACAGTAATCATATTTGAGAAGTACTTACATAGACACATTTTTTTTATTCAATGAAAAACCCTCAGAAAGCTGAAGTTAAGTCCATTGAAGAAAGATAATTCAATTAACACCTTTAAAAATACAAACCACATATGAAAGTGTTAAAATAGCATTAGCAATTGCAAGAGATCCATCTCATGATAATAGTTCTCAAACTAATGACCAAATTCAAAATTAAAATGCTCAGTATAACAGTTACTGATAAGAAGAAATTCACTGAACCAAATTACCAAAATCAAAGTCAACATAGGAGGCATATCTAATTTGCACCAAAGGTAGACTAGTAAATCCACTGCCAGTGTCTCTAAATTAATTGTGTCTAAAAAAATCAGACCATAACCAAATTCTCAATACTGAATCATCAGAGCTTTAAATTCAATCCACTTAGCAAAAATACCATTTGAAAGAGGCAGCACAATAATCTTAGGCTTTTCTCAGAAATTGTAATCTTGCTGAAAGATATCTAGTTGCAAAATTACATGGTCCAGGAAAGCTCAGCGTAGAATGTAAAATACTCAAGGTCTAAATCTCTGGAGAACTTGAATGTCATAAGTATCTCTAAAATGAGCGTCTTAAATCATTTCAGAGGGGAAGTGGTCTGGGGTGAACATAAGTCTGACAAGCTGTCTCTGGTTACTTCACTTCCCAGATTATTTAAAACCTCGTTTGGAAAGGTATTTACTGCTATATTTTCAAGTACTAGAAAGATTTGCCTGTTGTTTCTTTGAGGGAGAGTTACTGAACTGTGCATTTGCAAAAGTGAATACTAATTTTTTTGCCCTTCAAGTAACCAGAAAAATTTTGCTGTTTTGTTCTGGCAGTAGACACTTCAGAAAACATAAAATACAGATTGCCAAAGTATATATTCCAGAAAACTTTGATGTTCATTTGAAATTTGTTTAAAATAAAATATCTTTCTGGTTTACTTGACAGTATTGGTTCTCATCAAGTTTAACATGACTCAGGTTCTTACATTGGGCCTCAAAAATTCAGGTTCTCGTCACCCCACTTGTGACTTAAAGTGGCACTAGAAGTATATAAATTTATCCAACTGAAGAGTTTTGGAGCAGACAATTGATTAAAAATCAGAAATCTTTTCCATTTAGTTACAAAAATAGATGTCCTTACTCCTAATGAATAGAAATTGGCATTTACCAAGATTAATGATTCATCACTAAATTGCCACATAAACTTCTAATTCAGAAGTTAAATCCATGCAGTTAATTCCTAACCCATTTGGGGTTTTCTCTTTTCTGCTAAAGATGAAAATTTATACTACAGGCTTTATATCATGAATCCCTTTGTGGTAATCTTGAAATTGCTTGCCAGAAATTACCACATGATTCCAACTGTTTTCAGATACAAATGGCAATAATTAAAACACTTCAAATCTGTTTCTGGCAGAAAAACCTATACACAAAAAATATAGAGAGTTGGGAAAGTAGAGATTTAACCAAAGGAGAGTTGTAAAAAATACCTAAAAGTAATTTTGGCTTTAGGGAGAGAGAGAGAGAGAGAGAGAGAGAGAGAGAGAGAGAGTGTGTGTGTGTGTGTGTGTGTGTGTGTGTGTGTAGAGTGCTTTATCAGAACATTTCAACTTTCAAACTCTTTAGGGTAAATGACTTCCTATTTTACAAATTGGATTTATATTTTCCCATTGGTTTAACAGATAAATATTGAGAATGTGCTTAGAGTTAAAGACAGTCATTACTTAGTTACTTGGCTGCAGATTTTTATTCTCAGCAATTGTGTTAAAAGAGTATATTAGGGTCTGGGTGCAGCAGCTCGCACCTATGATCCCAAGGGCTTTGGGAGGCCAAAGCAGGAGTATCACTGGAGGCCAGGAGTTGGAGGTTACAGTGAGCTATGATCACTCCACTGCACTCCAGCCCGGGCAACAAAGTGAGACTGTGCCTCTAAAAAAAAAAAAAAGAAGAAAAAGTATATTAAAATTTTCATACTTAATTACGAGAAAATCAGAGATATAAAAGAACTGGTTTCTGAGGATGTTGTATGTACAACTGTTTCAACCAGCAAGCATTGTCTGTGCAGTTCTGGAATGCAAACACAGACTTATAGAATTAGTTTCACATTAGGGTATCTTTATTTTCCTGAGATATTTAGCCAGGGCACTGAGATATGAAGGTGACCACATGAAGTTTCCTTTGACCTTTACATTCTAGAAAGGATGAGACCAGAAGAGGAGTCTCGCTGCAAAGGACTGGGAACATAACCATGTATTTGCAGGCCTGGCTCCTCTGTCTTCCTTGGAAAGAATCCTGTTTGCTTACCCGACCTGAGCACTGCACCCCTTTTCCAGCAGTTAGAAGTTTGACAGCCTGCATCACAACAAGGACTCTTATTTTTCAAGCCATGTTTAAGACAAAAGAAGTTCAATTAACGTGGGGAGATGGGATGGAAACTTCAAAAAAGGGACCAAAAAAAGCCCATTTTCATTTGACAAGGAAAAGAGTACATGGGAAACACTCTTACAGGTCAGTGAAGAAGTTACTTATCCAATCATGCATTATCTTGACTAACTGAAACCTAACATGCTCAATAAGAAATTCACATAATTTTTGTGAGTGAAAATTCTCTCTCTCTCTCATAATTAAGGTACTATATAGAGTTATTGAAGAGTTAATGCACCTTCATAAGTAGCTATTAGCTTAAAAGGACTAAAGTGGCTCTTGAAACACCTACTTTATTCCTTAAGGAGTAACTTAGGCACTGGTAAGAACAGAGTCCAATCTTTTTTGGAACATTATTAAGACAAGACTCCAGGAAAACATAGGTAACTAAAAGCCAAGTCAATATAGATTATAAACTACTGTGGCAAGTGGTAATGGCATCTCACAGTTATTATAATCTTTTCTGCAATGAAAAGATTATATTTGACAAAAAGAATTCCATTTTTCCCTTACACAATCTGAGAAGATGTTTTGTTTTGGGGCTCACCATACTTATTGCTATCACAAGAACTATTGTTTGCATTCAAGCCAGTTGACAGCAATATTTCTCAATCTATTCCTACTGCTATCTCTACCCATTGGTCTCTGGAGTCCTATTATAGGAGTGATGTTGGTAAACACTTACCACTGAATAGGCAGCGGGTGGTCCCTCCGTCAACATAGCACACATTAGCAGTCCCTTAGTGTGAAGGAATGAACTACCACGTGCCTCTGCTCTACCAATCCCCTTGTCTCTGTGGGTTCCTATAGAGATCCACGAAACTTTTAGGTATTGTAAATTTTACTTCCAACTTCTAATTCTTTATTGACATATTATTAGGAATTTTATGGCTTGTGTGCTCAGCTTTTTTTTTTTAGATTTTTATTTGTGTTTTAGCTGTTTTTATAGGAATACTTTAATGGAATATTGTAAATGTGTAGTCAAATACTTTTCAATATTTGATGTTTTGAAACAATAGTCAGGGGAGGAAGAGAGCATGCTCTTCATCCTTAATTATGGGGTCCTTTACATGAATGAATTGTGACCTGGTTGTTTTATTGCCACCTCTTCAATCAACAGTTCTTAAATCTGGTTCACAGTCAATGTATTTAGGCTTCTAAGACGTCTAAAAATCTGTAAACATAAGTAATATATATCTATGTTAGCTTGCATGCTCATTTCATCTATGAATTGTTTCTGTGAACTTAATTCATCCAAACACATTCATTCAGTTACTTCAACATCTGATGGGGCGGTGGGGAGGACGTGGGTTGGTGGAGAGACATTCATACACAGTTGTCACTGATTAATTGTATCGCTTTCAAACATTAAAACAGTAAGCAGAAAATAATAATTAAGGAAAACAATTAAATCATAATCCAACATATTTCTGAAACCTGTGTATTTGCTGATTGCTTTCAATAATTAACAGCCTACATCTCTGAGATAAGACTTGCTTCTTTGTAAAGAGGAAAGTAAAATTAACTAGTGAGTTTGCTGATTAAAATGACTGTGATTTTATTCTGTGTCCCAAATGATTCTCATGGACGTACACTCAGAGGCTAAGGTTAAAGAGTGAGGTGGTAGGTGGGGTGGCCAGGTTGGTGCACGGGGCTGCCGGGCGGCAGAGTGGGTGCGCACACAGCCTTCGCTGGGGTGAGCTTCCTCTCCCTAAACTGGAAGGGTGTGTGCAGCCTAAAGGGCTCCAGAAAGCTGAGCACTGGTATATTTGAAGAGGATGATCAGCATCAATGTTAAGAGCAGCAGCATTCTTAAAAATTTTAAAGCCTTTATGTTTAACCTTTATGCCATGCCATATCTTTATCCCTCTACATGCAAAAAATGAAACAAAACTTAAAAATTTGAGTCACCCCAACAGGAAGATGGAAATAAATTTCTAATACGTAATATGTATAACTTCTGGCAAAAAAAAAAAAACCCCTCAGACATTGGCTTTTAAATTTTTATTATTTTTGCTTAAGATATATTTTTACTATTAAAAAAATTAAGAGATAAAAGGGCTCTTATTAGAAGCAGTGTAGCATCACAGAGTGACAGACTACAGTATCAGCAGACAGAAAACATGGGTTGCAATCTTGCTGTTGCTACATGACTCTGGATAGGTTTCTTAGGTTCTCTCTGAGCCTCAGTTTGTTCAGCTCTAAAGTGAGAATATTGATTTGAAAAATCTCTAAGCATCAAAAACTTCTTAAGAAAGTAACAATGATGAAATATCTCTTTTCAATGCTATCACATTTTGATAATAATAACAATAATGCTATATCTAACACTGTTGAGGTCAACATGAGTGAGATTTTACAAGTAGCTGAAAAATTGTATCAGTGTAGAGAAACAATCTGAAAAGATGTTTAAATCGTATTTTTCTGCTGATAAAAGCAAGTTTAGGGGTTTAATTTTCCATTTTTGAGTTGACTTTCCCTTGTTCATAGGCAATTCTCACTGAAAATGCCAAAGAAATAGTACTGTAATATCAATCTTAGACAACTCCAGTATCCTAAAGAAATAAGCAAGTAGGAGGTAAGGAGAGTTGGGAGCCATGTGATTAAATATGCCTCTGCCCTGTGGATTATGCCTGTTCACATAATACCTAACAAGGATTTAAAAAAAAAAATGCTTAGGTCTCTATAGCAGGGGTCCCCAACCAATAGTGAGTTGTATAATTATTTCATTATATATTACAATATAATAATAATAGAAATAAAGTGCATAATAAATGTAATGTGTTTGAATCATCCCAAAACCATGCCCCTCCCTCCCCGGTCAATGGAAAAATTATCTTCCATGAAAACGGTCCCGGGTGCCAAAAATGTTGGGGACCACTGCTGTATAGGACTAATTTTGCCCCTTTAATTGCATTCTGAGCTTTACTACGTCCAAGCTCTAAGACTCTGACCTGATGAGTTGCTAATAATATTTCAAGAAAAGAAGTATTAAAATATAGAAATAGATTTTTATGAAATCATCTTGTTCTTGTGGAGATTTTCTTTTCATTTTTTCGAAGAGAACTGTAATGTCCACTTGAAGGAAGAAAGCTGTTATGATACACTGTTGACGTAGTAATGAGATTTTAGTACCTGAAATGTTTAGAATATGAATTTAGAAAAAGAAGAAAAAAGATGTCACAGATAAGCAAATTTTGTGAAAAGATCTTAATCAAAATGCCCCAAGCCTAATAAGCCATTCGCTGGTTGAACATCAGACTTGACAGAGTCTGATTTATTTTGGAGGTTGGGAAAGAAGAGAAGGAGGAAGCAGTTGCCAGATCAAATAGGAGATTTTGGAAATAAATCCTTTGACAGTCATTTTATAAAATCTTGTTAGTCCATGATTTGTTGTGGACATTTTTCCTTACTTGGTTGTGCAATCTGTTCTGAATTATACTACAGTTGATTTGATGCACTCTATATGTGCACAATTTATCAAGCAACACATGTATATTTTTCATTTACATTGTACAGTTTGTTTTTATAGGAATGCTTTAATGGAATATTGTAAATGTGTAGTCAAATA
>NW_012155284.1:1811855-1834776 GCF_000956105.1 Propithecus coquereli
TATATATATACATTTACCTGTTTCAATGGTACTTGTGTCTTGCAATTTTAGAATAAAGTTTCATTTTACAAAAAATATTTTGATAAACTATGCTGAATTTTTACAGTTAAAATTACTTTAAAAACTCTTAAGGATAAAATAAATTTCAGATTAATTGTGAAAGTAAAAATGTAATCAGCACAGTATTATAAAGAATTATGAATAAAATGGTATAAAATATCTAGAAAATTATTGTCATAATCTCAAAGATTACGTTGACTCTCAATTCAGACTGCCCAGGTTCAGTACCTGGCTCCACTATTACCCACTGTGTGACTTTGGACAAGGCACTTAACTTTTCTGTGCTTGTTTCCTCAAATATAAAATAGGAATTTTTTTTTTTTGAAACAGAGTCTTGCTCTGTTGCCCCAACTAGAATGCAATGGTGTCGTCATAGCTCACTGCAACTTCAAACTCCTGGGCTCAAGCGATCCTCCTGCCTCAGCCTCCCGAGTAGCTGGGACTACAGGTGCACAACGACACTCCAGCTAATTTTTCTATTTTTTGTAGAGATGGGGTCTCGCTCTTGCTCAGGCTGGTCACTAACTCCTGAGCTCAAGCAATCCTTCCACTTCGGCCTCCCAGAGTGCTAGGAGTACAGGCATGAGCCACTATGCCCAGCCTGAAATAGGAATTAATAATATTAATAGTACTCTGTACCAATCCATGCAGGGTATTTTGACAATTACATGAAATGATACATACAAATAACTTTGTATACCATCTAGCACAATAAATGTTCCTATAATTACCTATAATAACAAAGCCTAATTATTCTCTTTTATAATTAGAAAATGTTGAAAGAAAAAAACGATTCTTAGATCAATTCTATCATATGAATAAAATATTTAAGATTTACAAAAACATCCCAAATTATGCATTCATCTTTCTCTTAAAACCAAGTAGTAATTTTTTTACCTGAAAAACTTAGGGTGTTGCTCTGAACATCAGTCTGTGAGGTACATTGGCTGACTAAGAACTTACTAATTCTTTTATTAAAAATCTCATGATATGTATAGAACTGAATTTAAAAAAATATTTTCCAAGAATTACATTCTATGTTGATTTAGCTTTTTAGAAATATATCTGGTTAAGCTAAGTCCTTTATATTAAAATCAGTTATAGAAAAGCATTAAAGTCTCAAAAGATTTTAAGTTTTTATTATTGCTGCTATTTTTATTTATTGTTGCTACTTAAGAGAGAGAAGCAAAAAACTAGCAGATATAAAAATCCTATTAAAACAATGCATTTTGTAGGGCGTATTCTGGATTCAGGTCAGATTTGGTCTAATCCCAACATGTTCTACATCTATATTCTGTGCGTTGATCGTCGAGGAGCTGGGAGATCCAGAAGTACAAATGATTTTATATTTGTTACTCTATTGACTATACCGAAAAGGTGGACCCATGTACTTGAGAAAGATTTCCATCAAGTTGAAGTTTAAAAAGTGATTCTGCTTAACCCTCCAGTATCAGGAAATCCCATTAGCTCGTCTGTGCGATGCTTCCATTACTGCCCCCTACTCTTCATCTGGGTCTCAGCCCAAACGTCATCTCCCCAGAGAGCTCTCCTGGACCCCCTTAGCTAAAGTCACCCCCACTCTGTTTCCTGCTTTACTTTCTTCATAGCACTTATTGCTATGTTAAATTATCTTACTTACTGATTTACTTCTGTGTCTATCTCTGGTCTTCTCTCCCCGTGTGAGCTCTATGAGAGCAGGACCCATGTCTGCCTTGCTCGGTACTGTGCCTATAGCAGCATTTAGCTCAGAGTAAGGGCCGAAGGGATGAATAAATGAACAAAAACAATGACTGAATGTAAATCACATGCACGGTAGATTTGCCTCATAATTATTGTGTATTGTTGGGGATTTGGGGGTTGGAGGTGGATAAAACCCCACCCCAATAGTTAGATTCGCATCGTTTTGCACACATTTATCCCTATGCAGGGAGCAATGAAGTGGCAATTCCCTTACAGCAAAAAGGGCTCCTGCACTGGGTCCCATGCTTTAAAGAGCTTGTATCACAAGCACGCTCCCAAAATTCATTAAACTACTCATGGTATACTCCATCTCTCGGGATGTGGCACTGGCACTGACCTGGCACCATGCTTAACCCTAAATATTCACTCGGACGGACAACACTGTCCAGGCCCCAGGAAAATGCCTCTCGGCCTTGCTTGCCGCATGTGCTCAATAACAAGGGAACTGTGGCTGATATTAGTAAAGGTTTGTGGTTTTCCAGTTCAGAGACAAACACGGCTTTGAAGTGTGGGGAGAATCTGAGTGAGAGAAGCTCTCAGGTAAGTAAATGAATTAACTTGACAGAACTTTGCTGTGAGATGGTTATGTATTTATTTACAACAGATTCTCCTACATACCAAGTATTTCCCACCAGAGCTGAGTATCTTTTTTCTTTTTCTTTTCTTCCTTTCTCTCTCTCTCTTTTTTTTTCTTTTTTCCCTTCTTTTCTTCGTGTTCTAATTCCTGGCTCAGGAGATGCTTGGGAATCAGGCAGTACTTGCAACAGTGGCCCCTAGCGGATATATAACTTTCTACAGTATAAAACAGTTCCTCATCCAAAACAGCCCCAGCCCATCAATAGAACAGACATGTGTAATCAAAATTAAATTCAGTTGTGTTTTCTATTTTACCAACTTTCTACTTTGTCATCATAGTGTATACTTTTTAAGAGGGGGAGATAGAACTTATTTAACAATTGCTCACTTGATCTATCATTTTAAATATTTAGACATATGGTATGTGGGCTTCCATTTGGATTCTTGCCCCGGAATCCACATCTTTTAGGGACAGGCCTGCAATGAAAAGAATGTGTCTGTCCTGGATTCCTCTTCTAGTTACTACTACTGTGTAACAGATTACCCCAAACCCAGCACCTTACAGCAACAATTTCATTCATTTCATATGATAACAATTTTGTCCACCAAGAATGAAGAACTGCTTGGCAGGGTAGATCTCACTTGGGGTCTCGCATGCATTTGCAGGCAGATATCAGCTGAGCTGCAGACATTCTCAAGGCTCGACTGGGCTGGCTGTCCAAGGAGGCGCACTCAGATGGCCGCAAGAGAAGCTGGCTGTCGTCTGGAAGCTCAGCTGAGACTGCCAGCCAGAGGCGCACTGCATGCCCCTGGAGCATGGCAGTCCCAGAGAAACCCGACTTCTTACCAGGAAGAGGAGAAGCGCCAAGAGAACCAGGCAGAAACGTACAGCCTTCTATGACCAACTCTTGGAAGTCACTTAGTATTACTTTCTTTGTACTCCACTGTTGGCAGCAGTCATAAGCCCGCCCAGACTTAAGGGGAATGGACAGAGAGCCCACCTTTCTACCGGAGGAGTGTCAAGGAATTACAAGCATGTTTTCCATCACCACAGTCCTCATCGGGTTGCAGACTGCCTCTGCAGCAACCCCTGGGGAGTCTTTCCAGGAGTAAAAACTTGCCCACGGTAACACAGGCAACCTCTCTGGACACACAGTTCCACCTAGAAAAGTAGGAAAAGGGTAAATTATTCCAATGTCCTGGCACAATTCTTTACCTCCAATCCTGGATCTAAAGCAAAGTGGATCAGGGACTGTTTCTAATTCCAAAAAGCCTTGAGAGATGAAATTTGCTAGAGAATCTGCTAGGAAATATGCTAGAGAATCTGTCTAGGGCCAGACTAACCTTCGACAACAAGACAAAAAAACTAAGAGATGGCTTTTTAAATGAAACTGAGATTAGGACTGCTCCAGGGAAGGTCAAATGTGAGTTATTGTCCAGTTGCATTAATCCAGAGGAACCTAAAACTCTAGACCACTAAATTGATTTGATTCCCAAAGGACTCTTTCTCCTAATCAAGTCTGGCCACAAGCAGGGTGTTATAGGCCAGTTTCCCTGGGGAAAAAACTCTGAGCAAAGGTTTGCATGCTGGAAGTTTATTAGGGAGTGTTTTCCCTAACAATACCTGCAAGAGAAGGTGTATTACTTTCCTATCTTGCTGCAACAAATTACCACAAATTTAGTAGCTTAACACAGCACAATTTATCATCTTACAGTTTTAGACATCAGAAGTAAAAAATGAGCAGGTAGGGCTTCATTCCTTCTGGGCGCTCTTGGGAAGAATCTGTCTTCTTGCCTTTTTCATCTTCTAGGGGCACCTACGTTCCTTGGCTCCTGGCCTCTTCCTCTGTCTTCAAAACCAGCAGCCCAGCCTCCTCTCTCCTCTCTGACTTCCTGCTTCCCTCTTATAAGGGCCCTACTGATTACATCTGGGGCACCAGGCTAATCTCTCCAGCTCAAGATCTTTATCTTAATCACATCTGCAAAGTTTCTTTGCCCAGGTGAGGTGACATATTCACAGATTCTGGGGAGTCGGGTATGGCCATCTTCAAAGGTCTGTCCCCCACAGAAGGGGAGGACGCAGGCCCGGACAGAAGGAGAAATTGTACCATGATACAGCTGCGACGGAGACTTCAGCAAATCCCACAAGCATCTGAACCTGGAATGTGCTTCAGAGATGCCCCAGATTAAGGTGAGGGGCCAGGCTTTATACTCACCAAATTAACCAGTCAATGGATACAAATGTCCCCAAGGAGAGGACAAAAACCAAAGCCTGGAAGTTGCCCTCTACTAAGGGCAATTTATGGGGTGGCACCAACTGTAACACAAGGGTGAGCACTCTTGGCAGCTGGGGAATGAATGCTTGAGTGCTAAGGAGGGTCTGTGGGTGGCACACCACAAACTCCACCGAAGCCCGCGCCTGGCACTGCTCGGTAAGTGATACCATGTCAGAATAGCTGCTCCAAGATTCTGGTTAGTCTTTTCTCCTAGAGAACCTTGCAAGAGGAAGTTTAGTGGGACAAACTATAGGCCCTGCTGCTGCTGCAGGACTGTGACTGACACTAATAATCACTGTCCTCAACTACCCATTCTACATTACCATTGGCTAGCGCCTCTACTAATGCAGGTGGTTTACTTGGTGTGGTGAACCAGACCCTCACACCTGCAGGATCTGAGCAGGGTCACCATGCCCTTCACGGGCCATGGCCGCTGCACTTGTCTATTTATCACCAAAATTGGACAAGGAAGAACCAAGAGACGCCCCAGGAATCACTTCATACCAAATGTATGTTTCCCTTTCCCCAGAAGTCTTACTTCCTCCTAGAGATTAAGGTCAGTTCCCCTGCCAGGATGATGACATCTTTTCTCCTGCTGGTCTCTTAGCACAAGGAACCCCAAGCGATGGGGATTCTTGCTGGGCCCCTAGTGGACATTTCTCCCTTTGGGAACCAGGAGCTCTGGACCCCCAAAGCCCAGAGTTGCAGAACCTGAATCACACATTCTCCAAGTGGGTCACTGGAAGTCCTGGTGAGTGAATCCATTCCCAGCCCCTTCTGTTTTCTCTATGAGGAACACAGGATAGAGACAGATATAATGATCCGTTACCATCTCCTAACTGCCCTTCTTCCACCTTTGCCCCAACAGGCTGCTGTCAACAGAGCAGCTGGAGTGAGCCTTTTGAAATGCAAATCATATCATTCCTCTGCTCAAAAATCTCCAAAGATTCCTATTTCACTCAGAATAGAAAACCAAAGTCCTTACAATGGCCTTTGAGTCCCCATACAACCTCTCTCCCCCTCAATGCCCTTCCGAACCGGGCCCAAGAACCCAACAACCCCCAAGCAACCCGGGCCTTCCCCAAAAAACTGATGCACACGTCTACCTGAAGGCCTTTGCACTAGCTGTTCCCCCTTCTGGAACACTGTTGTGTCAGTCAGAATAACCTAGGCTGTGTGGCACCAGCAAACAACCCCAAACCTCAGGGTTAAAGCAACAAAGTTCACGGGTGGGCTGCCAGCTCTGGTCCACGTCATTCCGGTCAAGGTGCAACCTGATGGGCCTCTCCTACCCGGCTGAAGAGGAAGGAATGTGGCCATCACGCCTGGCTCATACAGCCCTTCACACACCTCTGCTTACATTTCATTGGTCAAAATGATTCGTATTCAAGGGATAGGAAAAGCAATCCTACCACGTGGCCACAAGGAGAAGGACAGGAACATCAGTGACAGTCCAAAGGACCTCTAAACTTTTCCCCAAGCAGGCCTCAGGCCTCGCTCTCTCACTTCCTTTATTTAAACCCTTTGCTCAGTTGTCATGTTGTCAGTGAGACCTCTCCTGATTATTCTATGTAAATTGTAACAATGCCTACCCACTGGTCCCTCCTCTTGCTGGATTTTTCTTCAAAGCATCACCCACCTGTATCTCACACACACACTCACACACACACTCACACACACACCTTACATATTTCTTTTGATCAACTGCTGCCTCCGCTGTGGGCATATAAGTCCTCTGAGAGTGGGAGAGCCGACTGTGGTCACTGCTGTTTCCTTAGCTTCCAGAGCACAGCTTACCGAAGGGTGAACCCTGAATATGTGCCCAGACAATCTTCAGGACCCCTTTAAATTCCTATTCTCGTTCACAGTAGGATTTTTGAAAGAATAATTTATGGTTGTCATTTGTCTCCAAACTTCTTCTGACCTAGTTTAACTGATGAGAATAGGGACAAAATAAAAATGAAATGGCAGTCCATTTTTACGTCCCTTTGATATCTGAGGCTTTATGCGATCCTATCTCGAAGAGGATGTACGGGAGAGTCATAATTCTAACAAGAAGAAAACATCATTTTTCAAAATTGTATTAAAATGTTTGTCTTTATTACTTCTAATATGTAAACCAACATTTTTCTAACCTTCAAATTACTATCTAAAGTAATTTGTAAAGTTCTTTTTAATTAAATATGAATATTGTTAAAATGTGTTAAGGGAAATACACAGTAGAAAATGATTCTCAAGACATTAAAATTTTATCAAACACAGTCATAGTGGAGCATGCTACTTACCAAGCTAAATGATGGGCAATGATTCTGATAAATTGCTATGAGTTGGCATTAGGTTACTTTCTCACATTTTCTCCTCTTCTATTTTCTCTGCATATTATAAAACTGAGAGAAAAAAAAATCCCAAATGAAAAATCTGAGATGTCAATAGCCACATTATAGAAAATATTTATTTTCTTTTCAAATGCTTTATGATGATTATTAGAATATTACAAAAAATGAATATGATTTTATCTAAATACTATTGCAAATGACAAATGTTAGTACTTTGGCCATATGATTCAAAGAGAGTTACTCAGGAATTCAGATCTGATTACTAATTAAGTGAGTAACTGGGGATGAATTTCTAGATCTTAGCGTTTCCATTTAAAAATTGTAATAATTATAATGGCCAACCCCACGCAGGATCTCTTGGGAATTAAGCATTCTAAAGGCCCTTACAATAATGTGACATTATCAAAAGTTTGGTTACCCTGTTTAGTCTCCCATAAGGATAGCAACTAACCTACCCCTGTTTGATGCTACACTGTGGTCCCCGCAGCACCCAGGAAGGACTTCAAAGGTGAGGCTTGGTGGTGTCTGACCAATCTACCTGCTCTTAGGACACACTGATGAGTCTGTAGGTTTCTGCATCTTTAGCACAATCAACTGCATGGCTGAAGAACTGATTTCAAAACTATAAGAAAAAAAAAGTTTCCCATGTAATGTTGTCTTTGTTTTATTAGGATACTTTAAAGGGTGCAAACATCATTATAAAAGTATACCAGAGAGATGATTTAAAAGTGTGATATTATGAGCTGGACCAGTCATCTGCTATGCGCTTTGAATAAACAGCACAAATGTCCCTCAGAGACTGAAAAATAAATGAAAATCATAGGAAACAAAAAGAAAACAAAGGACTACCTACAATTTTATAAAAGCATTCTAGGGGTATATCAGTTAGAAATATTTTGGTTACACATGACATAGCCAAACTCAAGTGGGCTTAGAGCATAAAATGGACAGCAAAGTTCCAGTTCATACAACCGGAAAGTTCCAAGGTCTGTAGGTTTCGGGTAAGGTTTGATCCAGCAGTTCAACAATATTACCAAGGACTTGCTTTTACCCATATTCTTCCCCATGCCCGAGTGTCCTTGTAAGAGTCACTGGTAATTTAAAACTTTCTTTCCAGCTTCCATTCTCCATTTCCAATTAGAGCTCAATTTCCTTTTGGAGAATAATTTCTCCCCCACTGCGCTTAATCTTAGTAAGAAGTCAATTATTCCAGGCACCTGTCTCATCTCTACTGAAACTGAAAGAGACAGATTTCACCTCTCCCTGTGCCCTTCTCTTCCCCAGCCCTAGGGCCATAAGCAGACATATGACTTAAGATCAGTTAGGCAGAAGCTCTCTCCTGGAACTTTGCATCTTGACAAAGTTGCACCGGATGGAAGGAACAGGGGCAAGGCCACCTGGAATCGTGCTAACAAGCAACATTTGCTCTGCTCCCCAGCCCTGCAGCATAACCTTTGCTCCCGCCTGCTGCCAAGCCTGCTTCTCCATATTGAGTCCATTCGGGGACCCCGACGAGCATTCCCCTTTGCTTAGTTGCTCAGGTGCTGCTGTTTGACACAGCAATGAAGCCTTTCTGGGGACACCCGTGCCAAGGAGAGCCTCACCGCTCCATGTCCCCATGGCACTGTGTTCCTTACCTTTTGATATGCCCTTATCAATAAAACATTACACTGATGGTTTCCTAATCTGTGTTTTCCACTGGACTGAGGGCTCCCTGAGAACAGGGTCCGTATGCTTAGCCCAGTGTCTGGTCAATATTAGACATTTAGAAAAATCTGTGTTGAATGAGTGAATGAATAGGTGAATGAATTTCTACAGAGAAAGGACGTGCTTGTATTAAACAGTTCTAAAATTTAAGGGAGGATGTTGTGAAGTACAAATAAGAAGAGCTCTTAACAAAGTGTCAAACTGCCATAAGGAATATTTTCAGGCTATTTTATGAGGACTTATTGCACTTTCTTCGGGGATCTATATACCTGTCCAGACTAATCTTGCTTCATCCTTGAAATTCAATCTGAAGGCTTCTTCGGGGCACAGTGAGCGAGTGAGTCCTATCTGACAGGGGCTACACATACCCCATTTTGCCATCGGGAAAGGCCTGTTTAGGTGCGGTGCCTCTTCTTAAATGAAGTGAAGTATCTAGATTCTCCCTGGAACCAAGAACTGGCCAATGACACCACATGTCTAAAAAGATGTACTTGGGCAAGCGGGGTGCATCGCACCGCTGCTCCGGGGGCAGAGGGGTGGCACAGGCTCCCCACTCTCTCTCATTGAGGCCTGAGCCCTGCACACAGGCTTTGCGCACACGCAGGCTTGGCCTCCCGCAGGGGCGCAGGCCCCAGCGCCCAACCTCCCAGGGGCAGCGGGCGTTGCCCCAGGCCAGGGTGCTGGGCGCAGGACGGAGAGGGATCAGGGGTGGGGCATGGAAGCAGGGCTGCCCTTCCTATTCCTCTTCCCATTCCCCTTCTCCTCCCAAGCGCCCAGGTAAAGCCTTGAGGTGAGTGGAGGAAGGAGCGTGTGTGAACAGAGCAGGGCGCGGCGCCTGAGCGAGTGCGGCAAGGAGTGGCCCTCAGGGGCAAGGGTGGCAGAGGAGCTGGGACATCGGTGCCAAGCGGGGGGCGGGGGTGGCAGCGCTGATCAAATAGCCAATCTAGCAGCATAATGGAAGCCAGGTTTCTCACTGCCAGACGACGGAGTTAAAAATATGGGGAGGGTGAAAACTGGAATGCACCTTGCAGGTGGGATTGGAATTCGACCTATCAATCTGAACTCATGGTTTTACACATAGATAGCGTATTAGTTTCCTAGGGCTTCTAACACACGACCACAAACTGGGTGGCTTAAAACAGAGCACATTGATTCTCTCACAGTTCTGAAGGCCAGATGTCTGAACTCAAGGTGTTGGCAAAGCAGTGATCCCTCCTAAAGCTCTAGGGGAGGATCACTCCCTGCCTCTGCCAGCTTCTGGTGGCTCCAGAACCTTGTGTCCTCAGTTGGCCCCCAGGATGGAAAGGCAAAGAGGACTGAGCTAATTCCTTCCAGCCCTGTTAAAAGGGCGCTCACTAATCCACGCAGGAGGGCAGAGCCTTCATGACTTAACCACTTCCCAAAGAACCCCACCTCGTAATATTATCACATCAGATCTTAGGTTCCGATATACGCTTTTTGGAGGGACACAAACATTAAAACCACAGCAAGGTCTGAGGATTTGGTGGTAATAACGTGTTAATGTTAACTTCCTCATTTGGGTAGTGTATGATGGTTCGGTAGGAGAAAAGTCCTGTTTATAGTAAATTCACACTAAGGTATTTGGGGGTAACAGATCATCAGATTGGCAACTTACTTTCAAATGGTTCAGAGAAAAATACAGTCTCTGTATAGTACTAGCAGATTTTCCGTAAGTTTGTGATTGCATAAAAAACACACACAAATCAGGACTACCTTAAGTTTAGTCGATGGTCAGCAGCGGGATATAATTGGAGGAGCTACACACTGCCCTCAGCCAGTTTCACCATGTTTATCATTCCATTTCATCCTTACTAGAGTAATTTACATTATTCTTACAGCACTTTCACATATGTTATCTTTAAACTATGAATTCTATAAAGGCAAGGATCACATCTATTTTACTCACTAGCATTTACCCAATGCCCAGAACAGTCCCTGGGACAAAGTAGGCACCCAATATATCTGCACTGATGGAAGGAATCGATGGAGGCAAGTTGGATTATAAGCAGCAGCGTGGCCTTTGGACTTAGCACTGAGTGCCACTCCCATCTCTCTCATTTCCTGTTTGGGTCCTCTAGACCACATTCACCAACTTCTCAGCCTCGCTGAGACAAGAGCCAGAATTTCTAGGTTTGAATCCTGACCCTACTACTTCCTAGTTGTGTGGTTTTGGGCAAGTTCCTTCAGTTTTCTCATCTAAAAAATGGGAATTGTAATATTAATAGTTTGTGTACTTCATAGGGCTGTGTGGCATTTATAAGTGCTTATTAATTATCTGGGCTTGATTTCCCAGCCCTTTAAAGAGAATACTACTTGAAACGTTGTGAGAATGAAAGGACCCTCAATGAACAGTGTTTCACGATCACATTTGATACTAATGTCTGTGATCTAAAAACAACCCTACGAAGTAGGGAAAGCATCCCCATTTGCTCAACCCCATCAATTGAGGACTAGGATACCCAAGTTCAACACCAGCAGGGAGCGTCCAACTCAGACACAAACACTTCTCTTCAGACCCAAGGCTGTGGCTCTTTCCCCCATATCACTAGTTCCCTTTCTGATCTTAAAAGGCCCCGTTCCATTGAAGACATTCTTGGGAAAGGTTGCATAATAAGCTTTATCGTCTTGATGAAAGACACCTTAAAGCAGTAGT
This sequence comes from Propithecus coquereli, assembly GCF_000956105.1. Taxonomy (NCBI): domain Eukaryota; kingdom Metazoa; phylum Chordata; class Mammalia; order Primates; family Indriidae; genus Propithecus; species Propithecus coquereli. The sequence continues at coordinate 1,823,225 of NW_012155284.1, forward strand.
TCTTAAACATTAGTGTGCAACAGAAGCACATGGAAGATTTGTTAAAACACAAGTTATTGTCTCCACCCCCCAGGATTTCTGACTCAGAAGGTCTGAATAGGGCTGGAGAAATTTGAGAACCACCGCCTTAGAGGGAAGTGGTTGAGAGCCGGCTTAGAAAGCAGGAAAAGACTGTTGGCAGCAGACGGAGAGATCTAGGGAAAACCAGAGGGCAGGAAGCAACAGCTTTAGGGGCCAGGTGGAGAGGTAAGGGCTCTGCCAAAAGGAAGAAAAAGCACCAGCTCAGACTTTAGCTCAATCTCTGCCTCTGGCAAATCACCTTCTCTGAGATGAAATAGACCAATTCCTCTAAAAACAGGAACTACCACAACCCACCCCAGATGAAATAGATAATTGTAGCCCTATAACTATTTTAAAAATTGAATTCATAATTTTAAAACTTCCAGGAAAGAAATCTCCAGGGCTCAGATAGTTTCACTGGAGAATTCTTTCAACTGTCTAAAGAACACCAAATCTACACAATCTTTTCCAGAGCATACAGGGGAATGTTTCCCAATCCATTTTATGAACCCTGACACCAAAACCAAAGGTAGTTTTTAAAACAGAAAGAAAAAAAAAAGAGAGAAAACTTCCGGCCAATATCTGTCAAAAATGTAGACATAAAAATCCTTAACAAACTATTAGCAAATAGAAATCAGCAATGTATAAAAAGAATGCTGGGCCAGGCGTAGTGGCTCACGCCTGTAATCCTAGCAATCTGGGAAGCCGAGGAGGGTGGATCCTTTGAGCTCAGGAGTTTGAGATCAGCCCGAGCATGAGCGAAACCCAGTCTCTACTGAAAAAAATAGAAAGAAATTAACTAGACAACTAAAAATATACAGAAAAAATTAGCTGGGCATGGTGGCGCATGCCTGTAGTCCCAGCTACTCGGGAGGCTGAGGCAGCAGGATCGCTTGAGCCCAGAGTTTGAGGTTGCTGTGAGCTAGGATGACGCCACAGCACTCCAGCCCAGGCAACCAGAGTGAGACTCTGTCTCGAAAAAAAAAAAAAAAATTCTAAAAAGAATGCTGAAGCATGACCAAGGGGGTTCAGTATTTGAAAACAATCAATGTACTGCAGCATGCAGACAGGCAGCGAGGGTGGCCGCCAGCAGGCTCTACTGAGCAGTGGTCGGGGCACTGGGATGAAGGTGGAGCCAAGAAAATCTGGGGAAGTGAAAAAATGGGACTCTACACACGTGGCTTTTATTTAAACAAAATAAAACACTGCACACCACACAAATTCAATGACTGCTAGGTTGTACACCTAATGCCTGTCAGAGAGCGGGGGCCACTGGAAGTGCGGGGACAAACAGAAGAAAAGATGGCTTGAGGCTCCAAGCGCTACACAGGACAGTCCAAGCTGAAGACCCACATTCCCCAAGGTCAGAGTGATCCCTAGAGTAGGGTCCAGGGGCAGAGAAGAGCAGGAGACCCTCCAGTCAAGCAGTTGGCAGCCAAAACATAAGGAAACCCATTCTGGAATTTTTGCTTAGGAGCTCTGTATTTAAACTTTGAACCACAGCCTTATAAGTTTGTATTTGAACTGAAAACACTGACCTGGCGCCTTTCACAACCTGTACCAAAGGTGGAGCTAGATAGAGTCTAATAGCTAACCAAGTTCATCACTAGCAAACCCTCTGTCCAGGATTCGTCTCCTACAGTGAAAAGGCTCCCGCCTGCCTCTTGCCTTTCAGCAAGGCGCTCACCAGGCCAGGTCCCAGTGCAAGCTGGCAGCGTCCCCTGTCCTCTGAGCCGAAGCTCCACCCCACAGCTCGCCCCTGCCCTGCTGTCAGCACAAGTCCCGTACGCTGTGCTCCGGAAGCAGCCCTTAGTCAGTGCGGGTGCCAGTGTCTCTGGGAGGGACACGTGGGGCTGTCCTTCACAGAATTTGACGTGCCTGTGAATCACGACCTCAGAGCCTGAGGCTCTGCATTTCTAATGAGCTCCCAGACGATGAGGATGCCGATGCGGCTGGTCTGGGGACTACACTTTGGCACCCATACCAGTGCTTTCTGTAGTTTCCTCCCAAACTGCCTGCTTTCAAATTCTTGTCAGAAGGGGGGGACGCATTTTTTCTCTCTCCCTTCTCATATCCCATGCTCCTTGTTCTCAGTTTTCACAAAGTCCAGCCACTACCTTGCAATGTGACACAGGGCGAGCACTTCATTTCCTCATCTCCAGAATAAGGGGGTTAGTCTGCCCAGTGTCCCTTCCCGCTCTAAAACTCTAAATATTTTCTCATTATTCTAGTGACTATGGAAATTTCCACGCTCTTCCCAACCAGCTTTCCTGCTCTGGTGCACGACCTTTTAAAATCAGGCTGACTCCACATGCTGCTCATCTTCAAAAGACATCTCTAAACACAAACGAAAAATAGAGGCCTTTTTTTCAAACATAATAGCAAAAATCCTTGACACCAGAGAGAAATGGAGATAGCAAATGTTCACACATGCGGATGACATTTTCATTGTGAAAGGAAGAAAGACACCATTCAGAAAAACAGAAGAATAGTAGTTTCAGGCAGAGGCTATTAAAATGAAAATCAATGTGAAACTAACAAAAGATATGAAACCATAGTCAAAAGACATCTAAACAGAAGATAATAAAGATAAGAAAACACAACAGTTTGTATACTGGTCTGTTTTTTGAGCAACTGTCTCAAGATGTATATATACAAACACATGCTGTCCCCTTGCAGATAATCATTTTGGAAAGCTACGCCCTTACGCCCATGCTCAAACATTTTTGAAATTTCTAAAGTTAAAAAGAAATCAAATATACAAGCATAGACATAATTCAATATTATTACCTGAGTCACCACTTTTTACCCAAAATAATACAACCCAGCCTAAATGCAAATTTCATTTATAATAATTTAATAAACTTCCTAAAATATTAATAAATAAAATCTACTCGTGTAATTGTCAGTTATTGCTGTGTAACAAATAATCCCCCAAATCACAGTGGCATACAGCAATAAGTAGTTACATCTCATTCAAGAATCTTCATGTCTGTTGAATGTTCTGCTTCACACTGTGAGTCTGCATGTTGGCTGAGAAGCCTCTGCAATATGTGAATTCAGTCTGGTACCCAGAAGCTGATAGGCAGCTACTCCGGTGTATAATCTTCTCATGGCAGAGGTCAGATGTTCCTGAGAACAGAAACACATGTTGCCTCTAAGGGTGAGACTTGGAACTGATACACTGCTACCTCTCCACATTCCATTCCAAAGCAAGTCATATGGCCAAGTCCAAGGTCAATAAATGCTTCCCACAGAGTTAGCAGTAGATGGAGTGAATATTTGCTGAAAATCTTTTCTATCAATTTCTATATTATGATGATTTGTCAATACAGAAGATATTAAAAAGAAGGGCTTAAGAATTCTTTAGGCATACAAAGTGCCAATGTGATGTGAGTAATAACATTATCATTGAAATAAGTTTGTAGCTTTACAAAGGGACCATCTTGGATATGCAAATTTTAGTTTGTTTGTTTAAAAAAGTTAATTTTATGTTTTTTATAAAAGTCAAACTTCATGCTTGCTTAACTGCATCCAATTCTTATTTATAGATGGCCCTATCCACAGAGGGGCTATCTACAGGTGCTCCTGAAAGATATAAAGTCAAATGTTTCCTTATTTCTCCTCTTTCATAAAAAATATTTAAAAGAGAAGCAAAATTACCAGAATCTCCATTCTGATATCTCCTTGCTGGGGCTTAGCAGGCCAGAAGTATAAGGGTGCAAAGGCATTGCCCATTTGTTAGGGTCAGCTGGGTTTCTTGGTAAGCTATTCTGGGCAGTCGGGAGCTCTGTGGTCCAGCCAAGTGGTCCTGGTCCCTTAGCTGCTCCTATCACCTCAGCTGCGTGCTGGACATGCTGTGTCACCTCCCCAGACTTCCAGTTCTCCATCCATAAGTGTGCTCCCTGGTGCAGCCTGCCCTAACAGTGGCACGTCTGTGAATCTATTGTGTGCTGGAGGTTTTCTGGTGTCACTGTTTCCTAATGAGGACGGCTTTATAAAGTCACTGATTGCAGCTCTAGAAAGTGTAACAACAGCTTTTGTAAGCTAAAGACTGGGTACAAAAACTCTCATTTAATGCCCTAGTTTTTATTTCCCATAAAGAATAGATATTCTTGGAATTGTGGGGACTGTTAGTAACAAGGTGACAGTTTCCAATCAAATTCGCTAGATAAAAATCAAAACGTTACCTTCTCTTACTGGGTGACTCTGATGCATCTACACACATCAGCCTTTTCTTCTTCATCATCTTTTTTTGGTTTATTTGGCAGATCTTAACAAAATGATCTTGGGCGCCACTCTAACGTCCTATGAATCAGAAGATGGATTTTGAACTAGGGCTTGAGTCAACAGCCAGGAAACAAACAAACAAAGCAAAAGTCAAATACTCTAAAATCACTTTCTAAAGCTAACACTTTACATTCTCCGGAAAGCATTTAATCTCTTACCAGTTCCCTCGCCTAAGTTCTTCAGAGGGATGGGAAGAGTATTTATGTGCTTAGCAAACACCTGTATCCCCTTAGCCAGGTCTGTCCCAAGAGCTTCCCTACATCTCACTTAATTGTCGCCAGGGTCCTCAGAGAGAAGTGTTGTGACCCCTCTTTACCGGGCTCTTCCCAGCTGTCCACCCTCCTCGGGACAGTCCTGGGGCGCCCCTGCGGGCACTTAGCTCCCACCTCTCAAAGCGCCTGGCGCCCAGAGGGACGGGGGTTCGTGGCCAGGGCGGGTGGCAGCGGCGACCTTTGGAGCGGGCGGGCCAGGTGGGCGGGCCGGGCAGGGCCGGGTGCCGCGGGCCTGGGGCTTCTCGCACTGTCGCGCTGGCCATGGAGCCGCGGGCCCCCGGCGAGGTGCGCATGAGCCAGGCGGTGCAGCCGGCGCACGCCAACGCCCGCGGCGAGCTGAGCGCGGGGCAGCTGCTCAAGTGGATCGACATCACCGCCTGCCTGGCGGGTAGGGCGCGGCGGGGCCCCGGGCCGGGGCTGGGGGTCGGGTCCGGGGCGCAGAGGTGTCTGAGAGCTGGCTGGGGCTGGGCTGGGACGGGGCTGGGACTTGGGGACGCGGGAGCCCGGATCGCTGCAGGAGAGAGAAGGAAGGGTAGGACGATGTTCACAGAGTTGTGTCCCTGCGCGGCCAGGGACAGTGACGACGGAGATAGCTCGCCTGACACTGCGAGTGACCCAAACCGATGGTTCTTAAGTTTTTTGGTCTTAGGTCCCCTTCATCCCATTAAATTAGCTAGGACCCCAGAGAGCTTTTGTTTATGTAGGTTCTTTATATCCATATTTATCATATTTGAAAGTTAAAGTTTTTGATTGATTTAGAAAGAAGAAACCCATTACGCGTTAACATATTTTTATTAAAAATAACTGCATTTTCAACAATAACGAAAGTGTACTTAGAGGAGTGGTAACAGTTTACATGTTTGCCAATCTCCTTAATGTCTGGTTTAGTAAAAGGTTGCTCACTTCTCACATCTGCTTCTGCATTCGTTTTGTTGCCACCACACCCTATGTAGTCTCTGGAAAACTCCACTGGGCTCTTGTGAGAGAGCAAACGAAGAATAAAAATGGTAAAAACAGCAAACAAAAGATTTGCTATGGGCTGAATTGTGCCCTCCTGCAATTCATATGTCGAAGCTCCCCAGCGTGGCTAAATTTGGAGTAAGGAAGTAATTCAGGTTAAATGAAGTAATAAGGATGGAGTCCCCATAGGATTAATATCCCTATAAGAAGAGACAGCAGAGAGCTTGACCTCTCTGCCATGTGGCCATGAGGCCACAGCAAGGAGGCAGCCATCTGCAGGCCAGGAAGAGAGCCCTCACTAGGACCTAAATTGACAGGCACTTTGGTCTTGGACTTCCCAGCCTCTAGAACTGTAAGAAATACATTTCTGTTGTTTAAGCCACCCAGTCAATGGTATTTAGTTACAGCAGCCCAAGCAGACAAAGGCAACATCTTAGCATTAATGCGAAAATAGTTTTCACCTCAGGAGCTCTCCCGCACCACTGAGCACCTGACTTGGACTTACATCTAGGGATGGCGACTCTGCTTTGGAAAACAGCAGGTTAGGACGTAAATGATTTTCTAACTGAAAGGCTAGGCAGGGCCGTATTTTTGAGAAGTGGGTCCCCTACGCCCCTTGCCTACTTCTCCCATCTTCAGATCAGTGATAGATACAATCTCTGGTAGCAACAAACCTGCCATCCCTCACTTCTGCAAAACTGCTTTTGGCTTCCCTTTCTCTATCCTGCCTCCCTGGGATCTGTTCTTTGCACGGAGGCCACAGTGAACTTTAAATACATAAATTACATCACACCACTCCCCAGCTTAGAACCTCTAAGTGGCTTCCTATCATACTTTAAATAAAATCGAAACCCTTTACCATTCCTTATAGATGCTACTTAGAGTTGGAAACTCATATTCTCTGAAGGGCTAGCCAGGTAATCATAAAATGTGAGATGAGTCCAAGCCCAGCTTAGGACATCAGGGAGCGGTGGTTACGTGGTAAGCTGTAGGGTGCCCTACCAGAGGACATTCACATTAACAACAAGTATAACATCGTGCTGCTCAGGCAGCATTGTGCCATGGACCAGGCCACAGGCATGGTTCCTGTCTCCCCTGCACTGTGTTTGGTCCCACTCCCTTCCTGGTTCCTGTGCTCCAGCAGTACCAGCCTTCTGATACGTCCCAGAACATGCCCAGCTCTCCTCTGCTCAGGACCCTTGCACCTTGCTCCTCTTTTTGCTTTGACACTCTTTCCAGGGCCCTTGGCATGCATGACATCTCAGCTTAAATGCCATTTCCCCAGAGAAGTCTTTCCTGACCACCAGTTTATATTTGCACACTTTCACCACTTTTCTTGCATTGCTCTTTCCAACTTCTTTCATACCACTTAGCACAATCTGTAATTATTTAGTATTTTGTATGTTAATCTGTTCACTTCTTTATTTTCTGCCTGTACAATTAGCATGTAAGCTAAAGCTAGTTTTCCAGAGCCTAGTAAGTGCCGAATAAAAAGCTCCTGATTACATGAACAGGTGGGTGGGTGGGTGATGGATGGATGGGTCCAGAATTTGGAATCTCATTTCCCAAAGGAAGCCAGACTTTGCATAAGACACTTCATCGACTTGGCAAGTGTACATTTGAAAATAAAATACATTATGATAAAATATTAGATCAGGAAGGGGTTTTAAAGATCATGTATCCCAGGACCCCTGTTTTACAGATAGCAAATGTAAAGCTTAGCCTTAGATTATTACGGAAGCCTGCTCTTCTCAACGAGTGTTAATAGAGTTTCTAATTCCCTGTGTCTTAACCACCTGCAATATTATAATTATAGTAATTATTATTCAGTTATATATTTGAAGCCAATCCATTTGTCTATTTTTTGTTGATAGATCTATTTGGTTTCTGTCTTAGTTTTTTAACAGGATTTGATGTTGGTTATAATAACATAATAATGGAAACATGAATATAAAATTAATACACATATAGGAAAAAGAAACAAGTATAAAAACCACTGATGTTGCTAATAATAATGATGCCTATTTCCAAGGCAACTGAATGCATTATGAGACTATGGAAGTGATTTTTAAAGTTACCTTGCTGAGTGTCTCTGATATGTGATGGGGAAACAGTTGCCCTCCTGCAGCTGTCATAAAAATTTCTACGATTTGACATCTTTGGAAACTCAGGTAGACCATAGAGAGATCCAATTGACAATCAATTACTCTGTACCTTAATAGTTATATTACTGCTAGTAATGTTATAACGACTTAATAATATTAATATTACTAATATTAAAGAAATCTTTATGGTAAAGTTGGTTTGGGAAACATAGATAATGCCTGTGGTAAACACCCAGTGGTGAAAAGAGTCACCACATCAGCAAGGGACATTATTTAGCCAAGGTGTAACTGGATCTGTGGAGTAACACAAAAACTGGTTTTTCTAGCATTTTCTCAATCAGAGTTTTTGTAGACCAGCACTTCTGTGTAGCCACATCGCTATGACAAATAATGACCCCAGTCATGGCCCAAAGGCATTGCTATGGCCATAAGGCACTGCTAGATTCCAAAATGTCTTCTCAATATTTAAATAAAGATTAAATATTCTCACTATCATTTTGGCATTTAACCTCATTTCTGTCAGTGGCCCCATTGTTTATCCAGTTGCTTGAGCCTGAAAACTTGAAGCCATGTGAGTCATTCTCTACTCCACACATCCATTTCTTATTTTGAAACACCTCCACTGACCATTTTCCTCTCTACTTTATTTGTGAATCTTTTCAAGGGTTTACTCTCTCAGGAATGGCACCTGCCTCATCCAGTTAAACAAACCAAAAAGTCTAGGAGTCATTCCAACACCTTTCTCTACCTTGCTACCCCCTCCACATGCTCAATCCATGACCACGTCCTATCAAGGTTACCTCCTAAAGGAATCTCTCAAATCCAACCACTTTGCTATGCCTCCAATGCCACCACCCATGCCTCCAAACTGCCACCATCTTTCATGTGGACTTCAGCAGTGGTTTCCAAACTGGTCTTCTCCATTTACTCTGGGCTTCTCTCCACACTGCATCTAAAGTACTTTTTCAAGGTGCTAATCTGATCATGTCACATGTTTTGTTCATTTTCTCCCACTGTCTTATTTATCAAGGGCTATAAGAGCTCATGATTACACATTCAGGTATCTCCTATTAGAAAAAAATCTTCTGCAGAAAACCACTATAAACTCTGTACAAAACATTTTAAAAAGCAACTTAAAGAAACTGAAAAGTGAACAAAAGTAGGCTTAGAACATTTGGAATCAACCCTTGAAAAAAGAGAATGGTACAGGCTGACTTCTTCTACTTTTTTTTTTTTTTTTTAACAACTTAAACCTGAAAGAAAAGTCCAATCTGCTCCCAGCTATATTTGTGACCGAAAACCCACAGGCTTGCTGGTTTGAAAAGTCAAAGGACAGGTTTTGGGGGAAAACACAGCTACTGTAATGTGAACAGGAAAATTTCAGAAAGGAAAGAGCCAGAGAGGCAGAGGCCTAAAATCTATCTATAATCTTTCCCCAGATCTCTGGCAAACCTTGAGTCATGTACACACACAGGACAGACTCCAAACTCCCTAGCTAAGGCCAAAAGAACTGAAAAGAGCTGAGCCCACCTCTAGGGAGACAGAGTTTTATAGTTTGCATGTAGTCATGTTAACAGCCTGCTTAAAAAACAAATTCAAAAACAAAAACAAAAAACCCAATACTTTTCAGAGGAACATTGTTTCTGCAATGGATCATTCATAGTGGCTAGGATACAATTCCAAATTACTTGACATACAAAGAAACAGGGAACATGATCCATTCTTAAGAGAAAAGATAATCAATGGAGGACAATCCCTAGATGATCCTGATGCTGAAATTCAGCTTCAAGGATTTTAAAGCAGCTATTATAACTATGTTCAAGGATGTAATGAAAAATATGATAATAAGAAATGAAAAGATAGTAAATTTCAGCAGAGAAATATAAACTATAAAAAAAAACAAATGGAAATTCCAGAACTGAAAAATACAGTATCTGAAATAAAAACTTCACCTTATAGGCTTAACAGCAGAATGGATATGGCTTAGAAGAGAGATATCACATGCAAAAACAGATTAGTAGAAATTATACAATATTGAGAAGAGAAAAAAATGAATTTTAAAAATAAAAAATATCAGAGATTTGTGAAAAAATAAAACAAGACAAAGATTTTACGTACATGTACCTAGAATCCCAAAGGAGAGACAAAGTATGAGGCAAAAACCAATATTTGAAGAAATAATGGCTGAAATTTTCCCAAATATGGTGAAAGACATGCAATTACAGATCCAAGAAGATCATATAATGCCAAGAAAGATTAATTCAAAGAATATACCTAGGCACATCATAATCAAACCATGATGAAGAAAAAATCTTGAAAGCAGCCAGAGGAAAACACTATACTCTATATAGGACAACAATGATTAGAATTACCACTGACCTCATGAGAAACAGTGGAGATCAGAAGACAATAGAGCAACATCTTTAATAATAATTATTACAAAAACTTTCATCCAAGAGCTTCAAAGCCCTGTGCATAGTCTGTCCTCAGCCTTCCCTCCTGCCTCATCTTGACCATGCTCCCTCTTTTTCTCCGCATTTTAGCCACAGAGGCCTTCATCAGGACTTTTGTGGTCACTGTTCCTTCTGTGCAGCATGCTCTCCCTCCTCTCCCCTCCCCTGTTTATTTACTCATGCTAATCTTTTAGATCTTAGCTGAAGCATCCCTTCCAAGACATCCCACCTAGGTCTGGTTTCTCAGTTACTGACTCTCATAAAATCTGTGTTTTCTTCAGAGCATTTAACTCATTTCGCATCCATTTAATTAACCTCTGGCTCCTCCACTAGACTCCATGAGAGCAGGGGTCATGCTGTTTTCTATTTCCAGCACCTGACAGAGAGGCTGGCATAGCACAGGTGCTCAACCAGTATTCATTGGAAGAATGAATGAATGAATGAAGGTTAACACTATTTTTATCAGTCATCATTTCATTCCTGGTTACAATCACTTAGCTAGTCTAACACCATTTTTCAGCTTCTCTGAGTTACCCTGGAAAATCAGAAATAGCTTTAGTGTTTTCCACTTTTATTGGATGCTATGTTGGTCTCTCCATATTTTTATTTTATTTTATTTAGTTTGATGACCATTGAAATTTATAGTGTAAACCATGTCTGTTGAGGCCCTGAAACCCATATTCAGCCAATTCCTTCCCTGGGAGAGTTCCTTGGTTGGTCTTCTGTACTCTTTCTTGAAAGTTCCTATTGCTTCTATAGTCAAAATCACTATTTGGAACTATGTATTTAATCATTCTAAGCCTAAATTTTCTCATGTATAAAATGGAACTAATAATAGTATCAACCTCATGTAACTGACATGCATAAATGCTTAGCTCAGTGCTTGGTCAATAATAAATGCTTAATAAATATAACTGTTGTTATGATTTTGTTTCTTCTTGATCCCTCATGCTATCTAGTATGGTGCTGTATACACATAGTAGATACCTGAAATATATAATACAAATTTAATCTTTTATTGATTACTGCATTTTAGTTATCATTTAAGTCATTCAAAATTGATAACTCATATTGGTGTACACAACAATGCTTTATCAATAAGAATAGTTTAATGACCTCAATATCCCATTCTGTCATGTTGGGTAACTGGAATTAGTGTTTACTAGGAATGTTTATTAGGAATATTCATTAGGAATGTTTACTAGGCAAAGTTTTACACCATATATTTGCAAGATCTCAGTAGTTCTCTGGAAAACATAAGCTCTAAAAGGGCTCTGACTATGGCTGGATCTTTAACCGCCACTGTGTAGATTGCTTAAGAGAGAGGACTGATTCCATTCAGTGTCTGGAAGTCAGCAAGAATGTAACAAATGTTTGGTACGTTGCATTAAATTGAGCCCACCCTGGACATT
>NW_012155284.1:1836636-1838738 GCF_000956105.1 Propithecus coquereli
TAGACTAATTCTTGATGTCTCCTTCCTCTACTAGAAGAATAATTAATGATACTAAGTATCTCTAGGACGGCGAATTTCATCATTAGGTTGTTGGGTAAACACTAATTCATCAGGGTAGAAAGAGTAAATTATGAAACATATTTTATGTGTGGGAGAGCTTATGTACTTTACCATCTCTTATTTCAGAAAATAAGATATATTCAAGATATATTAATATGAACGTTTCAAACATACGGAAAAGTAGAGAAAATCAAACAGTGTATCCCAAGGACCCATCACCTAGCTGCGACAATAATCTACCCAAAGACATTCTTGTTTTATCAATACCCCTCTATAGTCCCCCAACATACCTAGATTATTTTGATGAAAATCCCAGACATCATCTGTAAATATTTCCGTATATACAACTGCATTGCTTAACAACAGGGATATGTTCTGAGAAATGCATCATTAGGTGATTTCATCATTGTGTGAACATCACAGAGTGTGCTCATGCAAACCTAGATGGCACAGCCTACTACATATCTAGGCTATATGGTGTAGCCTATGGCTGCCACGCTGCAAACCTGTGCAGCATGTGACTATACTGAATACCGCAGGCAATTGTAACACAATGGTTAAGTATTTATGTATCTAAACATATCCAAATACAGAAAAGGTACAGTAAAAATATGGTATAAAAGATAAAAAATGGTACACCTATATAGGGCACTTACCATAAACGGAGCTTGCAGGACTAGAAGTTGCTCTGGGTGAGTGAGGGAGTGAGTGGTGGTGAGTGTGGAGACCTAGGACATTCCTGCACACTACTGTAGACGTTATAACATTGTACACTTAGGCTACACTAAATTTATTAAAAATACATTTTTCTTTCTTCAATAATAAATTAACCTTAGCTTACCATAACTTTTTTACTTCATAAAATTTTTTATTTTTCTAAACTTTTTGATTCTTTTATAATAACACTTAGCATAAAACACAAACACATTGTACAACTGTACAAAAATATTTTTTCTTTATATTCTCATCTTATCCTATAACCATTTTTCTATATTAAAAATTTTTTATTTTTAGTTTTTTACTTTTTAAACCTTTTTGTTAAAAACTCGGACACAAACACACACTTTTGCCTAAACCTGCACAGGGTCAGGGTCATCAATGTCACTGTCTTCCACCGCCACATCTTGTCCCACTGGAAAGTCTTCAGGTGTTTACTGAATTAGGATCTAATATAGTTGATAGGTCTCTTAAGTGCCTTTTGATATATAATTTCCCCTTCCTTCTTTAATCTTGAAATTTATTTTTTAAAGAAACCTAGTCATTTGTCTTATAGAATTTACTACATTTTGTATTTGCTCATTGTATCCCTGTTTAACATGTTTTCCTGTCCTTTGTACTTTCTGTAATCTGTTACATCTAAAAGTTGGTTTGATGAAATTTTGATATTTTGGTAAAAATATCTCATATCAAGAGCACATAATATCTAATAATCATAGCCTAGGACTATTATGTCATTAGATATTGGTAAAATGGCAATATGTTAATTCTACCATTTCTTCTTCATTTATTGTCTGAAATATATCCGTAAAGAGAAATTCTCATTAATGATTTGGTTGCCCTAAGGTAAAGCTTGTCCAGGAAAGACAGGAATAATCGTTTCCCTTTATTTACTATTATTATGAACCCATAGATTTTAATATACTTGATGTATTTCAATTCACTGATATTATTATTCTCACAGATGTTCAAACTGCCCCATCTTTGAGCAGTGGACCCTCTTCATTTTGATTCCCAAGTCCTCTGGACACAAGCCCTAAATCCACCGTCTTTAATACTCTCTTGCTTTCTGGTATAAGATGTTTCAGTTTCATCTTTTACATTTCCTCATCCAAACTTAGAATCCATTATTTCTTCAAGAAGTCCTTATTCCTTCCAGTAGGAATGATAAATAGAGATCACAATCTGGGCAGGAAAGGGGCCATTGATGTTGGGATGGTCATTATTTCTAGGCCTTTTCAGTGGATGGAATTAGGAATTATATATTTTTAAAGAGTTGATGCTAATAAACTATAATAATTTAGGATGATATAGTTTTACTTAAT
>NW_012155284.1:1838788-1839586 GCF_000956105.1 Propithecus coquereli
AATTAGATGAAAGGGAGGAACATGTAAAATTTCTTGCCCTCTGGAGTATTTTCTCACCTCTCATGACCTGGGACTATCAATTAATATTTATTGCAGTTACAGTAATCCACTATGGACAAGAAATACAAATTCAGCATGATTCACCGTCTCTTTCTTCTTCATAATATGGCACCAAGAGTGAAGTCTCCAAAATAAAAATGGGGTTAGAAGTTCTTAAAGCCAATGTAAATTCTGATATTTTTATATAAAGCAAAACCAACAATCAAGAAAGAATTCTGGACAAATTAAGTGCAGACATAGAACATGGAAATAACCAAGGTCCTCCCTAATCTCTCTCCACCCTATTCAAAACTCTCCTCCTCCAACATAATTAATCCATAGTGAATTTGGTGTTAATTCGGTAATAATAAACAATAAACATTGACTAAATGCCTCCTATGCGCCTCTCTTTCCCTGATGCCAAGAGAAGATCCTCTTTGCTTTGGAATATAATCTCAGGGTTTCCCATATTGCTCAGTGCTTACAATGGTTAAACGATTTAAATATTGAAATATTCTGCCACTGGTTAAGTGGGAAAGTGGATACAGCTGTGATGCTTCGTTTTTAAAACAAAAGAAGGGCCAGGCATGGTGGCTTACACCTGCAATCCTAGCACTTTGGGAGGGAAAATTGGGAAGATTGCTTGAGGCCAGGAGCTCAAAACCAGTCTGAGCAAGAGGGAGACCCCTTCTCTTAAAAAAATAGAAAAATCAGCCACGTGTGGTGGCGCACGCCTCCAGTTCCAGTTATTCGGGAGGC
>NW_012155284.1:1843396-1854157 GCF_000956105.1 Propithecus coquereli
TACTGGGCGGGGGCGGGGAGGACTTGGACACACGTACGGGGGAGACACAGTTCAGCCTGTGACGGCACCGTTTTGGCAATAACCAAGCCTGTGGCGTTGCCTGTACTCTGAGGTAGTCACTTTCTACCAGTATTTGGGTAAACAGCATGATTTGTTCAGATTTCTAATACAAGAATTAATTGCTTAAATAAATATACATATATATGTATATATTAAACTCCTTCCTTACTTCCAATTTTTCTGCCTGAAATGTTACAGACTATGACAGATATGCAGAGTAACAATATATACACAAAGGCATTAACCAGATGTGGTTATTCTTCTAGTTAAACTCAACTGATTCATTTCATAGACTGTCTTTAATATATCTGGACAAGCCTCTTGACTGTGATTAAAATAGTATTAATTGCTATTCTTTACTAGGAGCCTGAGTAGGGTAATTTTTTCAAGGCCTTGGAGCCAGATAAGACTAAGGTTTGAACTCTGGCCCTGCCAGTTGCTGCGTATATCACTTTCTAAGCCCATTTCCTGATGGGAATGATGCCTACCTCATAGGATTATTGCTCAACAAATGACATGTTGTTAGGTTGTGATAGAAAGCATTTAGCATCGTGCCTCATTTATACACAACATTCACTAAAGAGTAGTCATTGTTATTAGCATGCCCACACTGAGAAACAGTACTTCATTTAATTTATGACAAGGGTTTTTATTGTTAATGAATCATCATTAATTCTTTTGTAATCTTTTGGACTTGATTATTTACATCCTTGTATCCCAAATAAAGACTGGTCTCCTTGAAGTCAGCAACCTGGTCTTGTTCATCACTGTATCTGTAGACTTTAGCTTAGTGCCACGACTAGTCATAACTCAGGGAACCTTTCTTAAATGTGTGAGTTAGAAAAATAAATGATTCTTTTAGGAAGTTTGAATACGTAGAAGAGAAAAAAGTCTGGAGATGGAATAGGTTTGAGAGAAAGACTTTTAGAAAGAAGAAGCCTTGAGCATTTTCATAGACTGATTAGGGAAGGGACAGAGAAGGAAGGTATGGCAGGGACAGAGCTGACCAGCACAGCCCTTGGTAGAGGAGGAAAGGGCAGCAGTAGGATGGGGCCAAGGGCACAAGGCCAAGGGCACAGGTAAAGAAAGAGGTTAAGTCTTGAAGAGATCTACCTTCCCCTGAAACAGGAGTAAGGAGAACGGCGAGAATGTAGTTCAACTTTGAAGTTAATGGAGAAAAATGGACAGGGGTTATACTGGGTAGATTAACCTTCTGCTAAGGTGAAGGGATCGGAGGTGACTGAAGGGCCCGCACACAAAAGTTTTAGAACAACTTTGGGTTACGTGATCAAAGTTCCAGTAACAGTGGGAAGTGAATAGATCATGTAGCAGCACTGAGGGCCCACGTAAACCTAGTGAAGCTGATCAATTTGCTTGCTTGCTTATTTGTTTATCCATTTATTTGTAAGCTAACATTTAAAAATAAGTATCCGTTGCATAGATTTGCTGGTGCGTTTGTCTTAACTTCCCTAGGGGAAACAGCTGCTATATAGTCAAAGTATGTTGCAGATTTGGAGTCATGTTGCACACTATCTTTGCAAAAGCCCTTTCCTGTTTGAATAGAGGTAGTCAGCTGGCATCCTAAGTGTGGTCTCCAATGATCAGTATTTGGTTTTAAGCACTTTTTATGTTATCATTAATCCGAGTTTTCCATGCATGAACATTATCAGTACAATAAGATGGAACTGCTTTATGGCACATGCGTTTAAGTAAATCTTTAAGTCTGAAATGAAATGTGCTTGGATTACTGAGTTTGGTTGTTTTTCTTTTTTTGTTTTGTTTTGTTTTTTACCAGAGTTGGACAAGTTATAACCATCAAAGCAAAAGTCACTAGAGCATTCAGCACAAGCATGGAGGTAAGAAGTACCCTTTCCTTACTTCTGCCTGTTGGTGCTCATTTACTCGTTGTGTACAGAGGGCAGAGGAGGTCCAGGATGATATTGGAGTTAATGAGATTCTGAATTTCAAAAGGCCCTTCAATCTGTAGTGAGATTCATGGTAAATAACAAGGAGCCAGCATTTCCTAGTCAACCCTGCTACTAAAATTCAATGTGATACAAAGCACTATTTTTACACAGAGGGACGCACAGAAAGTCAACATACAAGGGAGAAGGGTGCTCTCTTGGTTCTTTGCAAGATGTGGACTTTATTTCATAATTATTCTGACTCTACTATTATCCTAACTCTGCTGTTCTTCCTCTCCTCACCCCCGATGGAAACTAGCCCCACGATTAACTAGTGTTTGAAAGGTGGAGTAACTGGACTTTAGTAAGAAAGTAAGTTTAGGTGATTTTTCTTCTGCATCCACTTGTTTTTCTTTCCTTTACCCTTGTGAAGGCAACATTCTCAGGGGCTTTTGAAATCTCCATCCCGGTTAAATTATCAGGAAAGGAGTTGCGGGATCTCAAATGGCAACTTCTAGAGTGGTCAGTAGCAGTCCCTTGATCTGTGGGCACAACAGACACGAAGGAACTTGGATTCTTTTTCTGGGGCTGCCACAAAGTGCCACAGACTGGGTGGCTCAAACAGCAGAAGTGTATGGACCCACAGTTCTGGGGGCTAGAAGTCCTGCACCGAGATGTGGGCAGGGCTGGGAGGGGGAATCTGCTCGTGCCTCCTCCTCGCTTCGGGTGGTTTCTGTGATCTTCAGTGTTCTTGGCTTCTGCGGCGGCGCGGGATCTCGGCCTTCATCCTCACGTGTGTTCTCCATGCGTGTCTGTATTCGGCTTCCCTTTTTATAAGGCTGTCGGCGGATTTGGCGAAGGCCCCAGCCTACCGCAGTATGACCGCATCTTAACTAGTCACACCTGCAACGACCCTGTTTCCAAATGGGCTCACATTCTGAAGTACTGGGCGGGGGCGGGGAGGACTTGGACACACGTACGGGGGAGACACAGTTCAACCTGTGACGGCACCGTTTTGGCAATAACCAAGCCTGTGGCGTTGCCTGTACTCTGAGGTAGTCACTTTCTACCAGTATTTGGGTAAACAGCATGCAACACGCTTGAAGAACACAGACAGGAAACGCTTATGGGGCGAACAAGCTGCGCGGGCGAAGGGCGCTCCCGAGCCCTGTTTTCTCAGCCGTGGGCTCTCGAGCCTCGCCGCACGGCAGCCCCCGGCCTCGGCCTGCCTCTTGACGGACTCTGACAAAAAAAAGTCCCTTTGCTTTTGTCCTTTTTCTCCTATTCCCTGAGAAAGGCTAGATTTTCTAAAGGAGGTTTGACTAAACGCTAAGAGAAAGAGAAAAAAAAACCAAACAAACAAACCCAGTGAGTTTGAAAGCGCAGACTCCTGGTCCTGAGGAAGGTAAACCCTGGCCTCGCCTGGCTCACCGGCCGGACCCACTGTGCGCCATTTTGTTCTCCCTCTTCCTCTGTGAATCGTGACCAGGCAGCCCCTGGGTTTTGTCTTACTTTCTACCACATGCTAGAAATTTCTTGGGTTTTTTTTCCTAAATCTAGATGCCAACTAGACATTTTTATTTTTGCTTCTTCACACTGAGTACACATCCTTTAGGATCATGCCATTCAGTTCAGTTTCCTGCCACAACTGAGGCCAGCCCTCTGCTAATTTGCTGAGTAGAAATAAATGACTCACTTCACCCCGAACCCAAAGCTCGCAGGAACCCTGTTCTGTGTCAACCCCGCTGCCAGGGAGTCTCTGATTCCTCTATTAATAAGCCTCATTAGGTATTCTGCATTCTTGCTGATTGTGTGTGCCGTCAGTCACTGGAAGGTGTGATGAGGTGTACAACTACAATGGTGGACTTGTGTGCGTTTCCTTTCAGTTCTGTGAGTGTTTGCTTCATGTGTTTTTAAGCTGTATTATTAAATACAAACACATCTGGGATCGTTAAGTTTTCTGGATGTCTTGACCCTTTTATCATTACGAAATTTACCTTTTTATCTCTGGTTTTTGTTTTGAAATCCGCTTTGTCTGAAATTAATTTAGCCACACCAGCTTGCTTTTGATTAGTGCGTACAAAATTTTTAAAATTCTTTTTCTTTTAATCTCTCTTTGTTTACTTAAGTGGATTTCTTATAGATAGCATATATTTGGATTTTGTTTTTTTATCTAGTCTAACAATCTCTGCTTTCTAATTGGAGTATTTAAACTATTTACATTTAACATAATTATCTGTATAGTAGAGTTAAAATTATCATCTGGCTATTTGATTTCTAATTGTTTCATCTGTTCATTGCTCCTTTTGCCCCATCTTTTCTTGCATTTTTTAGAGTGAATTAATTTTTAGTAATCCATTTTCTCTCCACTATTGGTGTTTTAACCATACATCTTTTTTTTAGTGCTTGTTCTGGGGTTTACAATATGCATGCTAAACTTACCTAAGTCTACCTTCAAATAATATTATGTCCCTTTAAGTATAGTGTAATAATCTTACAGTAGTGCACATATTTCCCTTCCCATGTTCCAGGCTTTGTGTTATTATTATCATACCTTTTACCTCCACATGTGTTAAAAACCCCACAATATGTTGTTATTATCTTTCAGAGAGTCGTTTTTTTAAAGAGACTTAAAATGTAAAAATATGTATTTCTATATACCCACATATTTCCCATTTCTGATGCTCTTTATTCCTTTGTGTATCTCCAGATTTTCCCCATGGTATGTTTTCTCTTTTTCTGTATGTTTTTAATAGTTTCTACTCACTGGTTTTCAGCAAGTAGGTTATGATGTGTCTTGTGATTTTTTTTTCACATTTATTCTGCTTGGGTTTTTTTGAGCTACTAGATCTGTGGATTTATAGTTTCTAACAAATTTGGAATTTTTTCAGTTATTATGTCTTCAAACATTTTTTTCTATCCCCATTTTTTTCTGTGCTCTCTGTTCTTTTGCATTTCTTTTCTTTTCTTTTCTTTTCTTTTTTTTTGAGACAGAGTCTCTTTATTGCCCTAGACAGAGTGCAGTGGAGTCGTCATAGCTCACAGCAACCTCAAACTCCTGGGTTCAAGAGATCCTCCTGCCTCAGCCTCCCAAGTTGCTGAGAGTACAGATGTATACCACCATGCCCAGCTAATTTTTTCTATTTGTAGTAAAGACGGGGTCTTGCTCTTGTTCAGGCTGGTCTCAAACTCCTGACCTCAAGTGATCCTCCCACCTTGGCCTCCCAGAGTGCTAGGATTACGGGCATGAGCCACTGCACCCAGCCTAATTTTAGAATTTTGGACTGCTTGTTAGTGTTCCACAGGTCACTGATACTCTGTTGTTGGTTTTTTTCAGTCTTCTTTTCTCTCCATGCTGCACTTTGTATAGCTTCTTTTGTTGTCTTCAACTTCACTGATTTTTTTCCTGGTAAGTATCTAATCTTATCTTAATCTTGTCTGATATGTCTTTTATTTCGGATATTATATTTTTCATCTCAGAAAGTCCCATTTGAGTATTTGTATTTTCCATTTATTTCCTCATTACGTTCATGTTTTTCTCTGTATTAGGAGTCAGCAAAGCATGGCCTATGGACCAGTTACCTGTTTTCATAAATAAAGTTTTATTGGAACATAGCCAAGTCCATTCATTTATGTTTTGTCTATGCTGCTATCACAATACATTGACAGAGTTGAGTAGTTGTACCAAAGGCCATGTAGTTATAAAGCTTTAAAGATTCACTATCTAACTTTGCCCTTTAAGAAAATGTTTGCTGACTCATGCCCTACATCCTTGAGCTCATGGTGCAAATATTTGGTTGCCGTTTTAATATTCTTTGTGTTAATTCCATTTCTATCATTTGATATTCTATTTGTTACTTTGTACCTAATAATCTTCTTGTGTTTAATAACTTTTTATTGGATGCTGAACATTGTAAATTTTACATTCTTTAGTGCTGGCTATTGTTATAGTTCTTTAAAAAGAGTGTCAGAATTTTCTTGGCAGGATTTTTGAGCTCTTCTGTGGAAGGTCTAGAATAGTCTATTCTAGGGCTAATTTAGCCCCTCTTCTAATTTGGGGTCTTCTGTGGTCTCTATGAAAGTGTTATATATTTAGAGAACTCTGGAGAGAGCTCAAAAGATCACCAGCTGTGTGAGCTCTTGGAATTGTCCATGTTACAGCTCCCCAGTAATTGTTCCTCAGAAGCTGTTCTTGTCTGGCCTTGTGAGGGTTCATCCTATGCATGCTCACGTTGGTATCAACCAAAGATTCATATGCATATTTCTGCAAATTTTTCTTTTTGTAGCTCCTTCTTTGGCACTCTGCCCCACAAATTTTAGCTGCCTTGATCTCCCTGGTTTCTGGCTCCAAAATTCCTAATTTAGCAAAATTAGGTTTCTCCTCCCTGACCACAGTCTGTGAATTATCTTCAGCCTGAGAACCTGGGAAATATAGTGCTCCTCTCATTTGTTTTCCTTTCCTTAGGGATCACAGTCCTGTGTCGCCTGTTTTCCTATATGTGAAAATAGATGCTTCTCATGCTTTGTCTAGTTTTCTAGTTGTTTTCATGGGATGTAATTCCAATCTTGCCTACTCTCTCATGGCATAATGAAATTGCCCCGGCATATGTTTTTGAGACATTTTGTCATCAAACATAACTAAGTTAACTGTTCCAGTAGAAGATAGCGTTCAGAATTTGTTTTAGCACACCCGAATTGTTACTTTGCTTTTACTATTAAATATTTTATTTTATTTTTCATTTATTAATACCTATATCTCTAAAAGTAGAAAACTGTGTGGGGTTAAGTGTTGTTGGGGGTTGGGAACATATGGCTTAAATTTGGTTGATCACCATCTAGTTTATTTAGGACTTATGAAAATACTAATTTGCATGTATGAGTTAAGCAACTTAAAATGAGTCATGGATTATTGGTTATTTTTGTACATGATGTACACAGTGAAGATGTGGATATAGATACTCATTGTTGTTGATGAAATAAGATGCCTGAGGTTGTACATTATCTTAAGAAAATAGTACTTTGGTCAGGCACAGTGGCTCACACCTGTAATTCCAGTGATTTGGGAGGCCAACGTGGGAGGATTGCTTGAGGCCAGGAATTCAAGACCAGCCTGGAAAACATAGTGAGATCCCATCTCTACAAAATATATGTAAAAAAAAAATTAGCCAGGCATGGTGGCACACGCCTGTACTCCCAGCTACCCAGGAGGCTGAGGCAGGAGGATCCCTCGAGCCTAGGAGTTCAAGGCTTCAGGGAGCTATGATTCCACCACTGCACTCCAGCCTGGACAACAGAGCCAGACTGTCTCTTAAAAAATAAAAATTAAAAGAAAGAATGAAGGAAATAAAATAGTATTACTTATCTGAGATATGTGGGAAAGTGTACATTAGCCAAAATCTAAAGACAAGTTCCTGAGTTTACCAACACTTCTGCAAAGTGCAATCCTGAGGACCAAGCTTCAGAGCACTTCACACAGGGGGAAATCTAACTCATAATGTCACCATAAAGTGTCTCTGCTACTTTCTTACTAGTTCTTAAAAATTAATCACGGAAACAAAACTGCAAATACACGATTCAATTCTGTCCATGTTACTTTGGTTATAAAACTCAGAGACTAAAGGCTAAAAAATGTTATGGTACATCTTTTTGATGGGCTATAAGGCAGTCATTAATATCTTGCTTCAAAAACATATTTACTAACAATGGAATTAGAAACTGCTTGTCACATAATGCCAAATTTTTAAAATGTAGAATATGAAACTATAAATACAGTATGATAATTTTATATATGCATACATATATACACACATTTCATATATATATGTATGTATATAAAGCTGGAAGAAATCTACCTAAAGTTTAATAATTATTATCTCTGGGTGATGAGATTACTGATAAAATTGACTCTAGATAGTCAGATTCCATAAATTTTACATGGTAAATATATATTTTCTATAATCAGAGAAAAGCTATTTGTCCAATTTTATAGAACATCATTGAAAGAGTAATGTTACTTAAAAATAAATAAAAATATTGGTTTCATTTAAAAAACAAAAGGAAATAATGGTGATGTACATATAACTGAATTTTGAATCCTGCAATCTAAACTGTCATCTGGATGGCTAAATGTTTATTGATTTATTTTTCTTTCATTTTAGATCAGTGTCAAGGTCACGGTACAGGATGTGTTCACTGGCATTGAGAAGCTTGTTAGCGTGGCTTTCTCTACATTTGTAGCCAAACCAGTTGGAAAAGAAAAGGTAAATTTTCTGTGTGAAGAGGTATCTAGCATGTAATTCATGGACAAATTAACCATTGCATTAGAATGGAAAAAAGAACATTTCTTCTTACCATGAGGTATGCTTTCCCTGTTACTCACCAATATTTATTGTAAAAGTTATCATTTTGTGATAACATCAGAGGATTAAGTAAGTACCTTAGAAAAAAGTACCTTACAGAACAGCAGATGTAGCCAGTATGTGAAAGATTAAAAAAACAAAACATTGTGTTTTAAATGATCTTAAGGTCATATCAGTTTCTCAAAAATATTGCTTACTGGTTTAGTTATTTTGTGATTATATAACTCAAAATCGAGTCAAAATAAAATCTTCTTCATAAAGCAAGAGCAATTTAGCAAGCAGTTGCATGCTATGGACCAATCATTTTTTTATACCTAAAGGAAAAATGTCAAAGCTGCTGAATTATTGAAGTTTAAAAATAAGCTTCAGGGCATCTGGGGTGAAAACACCCTTCAAAGCAGTGGGATGCGATGGCCCACCCAGCTGGCTTGCCTGGCTGTGGGCCAGATCCCCTCATCTCTTGGTTTTCTTGGCGCTTTTTTTTTCAGTGTCAGGGTGTCTGGGGGAGGGTCCTGATTTAGTCTAAACATTTTTAAAATGTAATAATTCAATTTAGAATTTGAATCTTTCACTCCAAAGATCACTCCAAAACTGGACACAGTGGCTTCCCCTAGATCCACTTTGAAGCAACTAGGAGCACTTTTCTCTCTGCAAAAGTGTTCTTCAGACTGTCTCCAACTTTAGAGCTGGGACAAAGCAATGTTCCCACTCTACCTGACAGAGTGGCAGCAGAGCCACACTTGCTAGCTACTCCTCACCTGGGCCAGGAGGCACAGAGATGGGCTGGGACTGAGTTAGCCCACCACGGCATGGTGCCAGGGTGGCAGGTGTTCCTGCAGAGTTTTGTACCCTGGGGCACTTCTCCCATTGTTGGCCCAACAAGGCCTGCAAAGCAAATTCATATTGCCCATGAGTGCTGTTTCCAAACCGAAGCTCATGTCAGCTAATTATATTATTTAAAAATGCAGCTTTGGGGGCCATATCTCGGACCTACTAAATTAGAACCACTAGTGTAGGAACTTGGAATCTGTACTTTGACAAAGCATCCCAGGGATCCCACATTCAGTAAAACGTTAGACATTGAGATAGATCTTGCCAATCATTCTGCTTTTCCTGGAATCTTCCCAGATCTCCAGATCTTGGGAATAGGGGGGTGGGTGCAGAGTTCCCGTATCTCAGAGAGAGTGACAGAAAGGTGTACACCTTGCCATCCCATTCCTTCACGTGGAGGGCCATTGTTTTCCCCCGTGGCCTCAGACTTCTCACTCTGACTTCAGGGATGTGTGGGATAAGAATGTAATATCACACCTCAGTCCAGTCTCTGCTGGGACTGAAGAACTGGTTTCTGAAATTGGAAAGTCAGATACCATATGGTGCTACCATAATTGGTTGATTCAGATAAACTTAATTGTGAAGCACCTTTCCCAGACTAACTTATTTTCCTGTTGGTAAGATTCATGTTCAGTAGCACATTGTGAAGAGAGCCATGAAAAATCAATGGTTTGGTTTAAACCAACAGGACTACCTGGATCTCTTTCCAAAGTGAATTTATTCCAGGATAAAATTGGCAGTGATTAACTAGACTTAGTTCAATAATTGCACAGACCAGATCATTGAAAGGCCTCACAAGACTCCATGGGGTCATGCAAGGCCTTACTAAAGCTAAAGCACGTGGTACTGTGGGAGAAAGAAAGCCCAGGCCAGCATCAGAGAGGCTCCGGGCTTGCAGGAGTAGCTAGCTCTCAGGGTTCTTTTAAGTCGCACAAGATGGACTTTGTCCACACAACAGGGATATAACCAAGATATATAACCATATAACCAAGATATATGCAAGGTATCTTGGTTTCAAGAGAACCAACCCTGCTGGTTACACAACCAAAATGAGAACTACATGGAGAGTTAGACCAGTGCAAACCATCAATCTGCACATTACTAAACAAATTAGCCAAGCTAGTCTGAGGGGGATGGGGGTTTGGACTTTAGCCAGCATATTATAAATCATTAGCTTATTTCATCCTTATCTTGGCCAAGGGTCAGTAGCAGACTTTAGGGTCCTGGACATAAGCATGGACATACCCTAGTGCAGCTTCAGTGTGGCCCTTCCTTACATACACAGGGTCAGCAGACAGGCATTTACGGAGGAACTTGGGCTCCTGGTTCTGTTGCATCATACTTTCATGTTTCTGGAGGGTGGTGAAAGCTTTATTCTCACATATTGCTACTTTCGATTTGCTTATTAGATGATGTTTTCACCATGTGATGGAATTTCCAAATTAAGAATATCTCTTGGTACAAGATAGCTTTCTCTACAACATCTTTTTTCTCTCCTTGTGATATCTTAATTTGCAAAAGATGGAAAACATTTCTTGGTAAGAATTCGGTGGAGTCAAAGTCCCTCTCCTCATTCATCAATCTGAAGAACTTCTTATTTTGTAGTT
>NW_012155284.1:1866092-1867343 GCF_000956105.1 Propithecus coquereli
ATTTTTAAATAAATAGTATATAGACAAGATGAAACATTTAGAAGGTATAAAAGAGCATACAACTAAAAAGTAAGTCTTCCTACCATTCTAGTTCCCACCGTCAAAGACAACCACTGTTACACACACACACACACACACACACACACACGCACGCACACATGCATACACACACATACAGGTACACACTTGTGCACATACTGAGAGAACAATATTCAAACAATTATGCACTCTGATTTTTTTCATTTAACAACATATTTTAGAGATAGTTTGTATTAATTTATTTTGAACAAAAAAAGTACCATTGGGGTATACAATATTAGTCTGAAAAAAATCTCAATCAATTCTAGTTTGGGATATTTATAAAACATCTTCTAATAAATCAATTTTAAAAAGAGAAAGTTGAAAGGAGTTGAGATTTCATATGCCTTTTAAAGATCATGTTAGGAAGAAATTTAATTTCGGTGGACTCACTGTCTGGAAAAACCTAAAATTTCTGGATAAATATTTACAAACATCTTTGCAAACACACCTCAGCAGGCAGAAAAATATGAGGAAACCTTGAGATCCAGAAATGGTTAGAAAACACAAATGTGGCAGTGTAAGGTTGCACTGGAGCTGGCACTTGTTCTTGAGGACCCTCCAGGTGCCCAAAGACATAGAGCCTGTGTTTAATGGGCCTGTATGAGATCAGGGGACAAAGCCAGGGCCCATGTTAGGTGGAAGTTTAGATCAGGGAACCTTTCATGGAGCTGTAACTCCCAAAAGGTGATAACCCTCAGTGAATCAGCTAGACAAATTCCACCTTTCAGAGAGCTCTGGGAGGGATGCTTTTCTGTCTCAGCCCTAGGTGGAATGGGGAACAAATATTTCCCTTTGAGAATTCAATCACAGGTGCATCCTCATGCAGATTTAGTATCAGAATTCACAGGACCTGTTTGGGCTGAAACAGAGCAAGTGAACTTTAGTGTAAAGTGGTACCGTGTTGTACTACCCCAGGTGATCTGCAGCAGAAATGCAAATCCTTTGTGTAGAAATGACTTCAAGCCCTGCTCTCAAGAATTTCCACAGATAAAGATCCAAGCAATATGAGCTGCTAGACAAAAATCATAAAAGAGAGAAATAAATAAGGCACTAAGATCTAGAAGTGACACCAGGCCCACAAAATCTGAATGAGGCCCACAAAGACTGTGGATATCAAATTTATCGAAGAATATGAAGTAAGAATGTTAATATGTTTTAAGAAATAGGAGA
>NW_012155284.1:1867393-1889741 GCF_000956105.1 Propithecus coquereli
TATCTTATTGTATGAAGAAATAATTAAGCCTGTATTGATTTTTTTAGTTTAAAAAAATATTTTAAGAAAAACAGTCATAGCATGTTTAGTGAAAACACTCATAAATGCTCTATTTACTTGAGTTAGAAAACCATGTAGCATATCATTTGTTTTTGCAAAATTCATGTTGTGCTTTTATAATTTAACAAGGCAATGAAAGATAAATATTTTTCTTTCTCCAGATTCATTTAAAACCAGTGACACTTTTAACTGAACAAGATCATGTGGAACATAATCTGGCTACTGAGAGAAGGAAAGTTCGGTTACAGCATGAAGATACCTTTAACAACTTAATGAAGGAAAGTAGCAAGTTTGATGGTCAGTAAATCCACTTATAGGAACTTTAATTATATGACTGTGACAAGCAAAGGAACCTTTCCTTAGAGCCCCCTTAATTTCACTGTATTATTATAATTCAGTCCTGGTGTGGCTGGGTATCTTTTCCAACAAACCCATTGGTTGGGGAGGAAAGGACTGGCCATTGAGTGTGTAACTGCTGACACCTAAGAACTTTAACTTGGAAGATCTCCAGGAAAGGAGGTGGGAAATCAGGGTGACCATGATTAGTAAGTGTGCGCCCAGTCATGGTCGATGAAAAAAGGATGATAACAATGCTGTACATTGGCATGGTGCAGTTTCTCGTCCACGATCCCATAGGAGCTACATACAATCTCAACAGAGCAGGAAACTGCAAGTCTGAGGCGGGAAGAAACTTGGTAAAGATGGTATGGAGTGTGAGTGGAAGCCATTTGATTTTGCTTCTGTTTCCTGGCACTTTCTGCAATAACACTGTGCTTACGAGCCAACCTTTCTTAGTCCTCTGGCAGCGACTTCCTGGGCTCTTTGAGGCCTCCAGAGGCCAGAGTGGCAGGGAAAGGCAGGGCCTCTCTGGCCTCCCCTGCCCTTCCTTTTTGTCTGACCCCATCTTCAAGCCCAGTCCAACTTCTAGGTGATAACTCCTTACACACAGGCACAGTGGGGGAGGGAGGAAGAGGGGCCAGCCGGGCCCCACATGCGCACCGCTGCCAGGAGGGCAGGAGGGCCACCCTTGGCTCCAAAGGAAGGCACAGGGAGAAGAGGAAGGAAAGGAGAGGAGAAGAACAGGTCAGAATAAGAATGTCAAAAGAGAAGGGGAAAGAGTGGACACAAAGGCCAAAGGAGAGAGGAAAGGTGGAAGCCGGGGTGGCAGAAGTATGGAGGCTTTATTCTGCCCCAGGTGGCATCATCACAGTCCTGGGACAACCCACAGAAGCCCTCTGGGGAAGAATAGAGGTTTTCTCAGGTTTCTATTCATTGCTGACCTTTCAAAGGGCAATACCCTCCCCAAGTTATTTTTAAGGAGATGAAGACTTCATCATTAAATTACTGTGTCCAGAAGAGTGATTCTCCTTTTGTAAAGCTGGTCTCAGTACCAAAATATATTTTAAACGCATTTTGTTCAAGTAATGAAGTAGCTGAACCGTGAGAAGAACCCTAAGGCAGACTAGACAACCACTAATTAAAAACAAAGCCAAAAAAAGCAATCAACCCCAAATGCACCCTGCTGTCTCCTCACCCCTAAAATCCCAGAAAGAAATGCAATGAGAGATAAAATTCTTACTAATGGCCAAATCCTTACTATGTTTGACAGGTAGATGTCTTAGGATATATTAGGAAAACTCAAGTATTTAACATGGTTATTGATAAGTATATACAGTTAATACCCTGATTTCACTGGCCTTACTTTCTGCACAATTATGTCTTTTTAAAAAGCCACTCATCCTCATTGAAATTATGCTTATGTTTGTAAGGAGAAAGTAGAAATAAGCCACTAAACAACCAGAAGTCTGCTTGGTAAGTCAAAAAGCAGTTCTTTTGGAATCTGTACATATTCATCCAGAGATCCTTGCAAGAACTTGCTTCCACGCTCTCCAAGTCACCCCTCATCTGAATCACATGTCTTGAGATAATTCTCTACGCTTCTACCCTAGAACTCTCTGGAGCAAGCTGCCGCCACTAGGAAGGTGGTGACCCTGTGCTGAGTGAGTGCTGGTCAGGCAGGGCCTGTGCTTGCTGGCTGAAGTGTCTGTCTTGTGATCCTGGATAAGATCAGGATGAGAGGATGGGCTCCTTCCCTCTCAGCAGAGAAAGAGGAAAGGATGCTACACTGACCGCTTAGTTCTAGCCAGTAAATATGTATTCAGTGCCTACCATGTGCCAGGAACCTGCTTGCCATTAGAGGTGTAAGGATGAAAAGTCCACGGTCTTTGATCTTGAGAAACTCATAGTTTCGTGCTGGTGACAGACACATTTCTTTCCAAAATAATATAGAGAGTGAACAGAGAGGTACAGGCTCCAAGCACTGGGTAGGGAGCCCAGAGGAAGAGCCCTTAGTGGGTTCAGAAAAAGACTGGCCAGGGGGCCGTGAGAAGAAAGTTGGGAAGGCGAGGCGGGCAAGTGCCGAGGAGCCAAGGATGGTGGCGCCAGCCTGCGTGCTGCGTGCCGGGAAACCGCCAACGCGGAGTGTCTCTAGGGAGAAGACTCAAGATGGAAAAAGGCGGAAGTGGAAACAGACAGGCCTGTGTCTCGGAGGCTCTTAGGCATGCTGAGGAGCTTGACCTGCCTTCTGTTCTCAGTGGGTCCACGGAAGAATTTTGAGCC
This sequence comes from Propithecus coquereli, assembly GCF_000956105.1. Taxonomy (NCBI): domain Eukaryota; kingdom Metazoa; phylum Chordata; class Mammalia; order Primates; family Indriidae; genus Propithecus; species Propithecus coquereli. Next base: position 1,870,073 of record NW_012155284.1, read on the forward strand.
AGGTTGTGGTGTGGATAAGTTTGTACTTAACACGGTCACCCTGGGCAGAGGCAGGAAGACCAGGTGAGAGGCGAGGACACCCGAACCAGGCAGTGATCGTGGGGAGAGAGAGGAGGGAAAGAGTTAAAAATATACAAGAGGTAACACCAACAGAACAGGGTCGCTGATGGGATGTGGGGAGATAGGTGAGGAAGAAGAAAGAGTAGAGGATAACTCGGGGGGTTCTGGTTTGAGCAGCTGGAGGTGCCAGGCACTGAGATAGTGGACCCGAGGGGCAGAGGCAGGCAGTGTTGGTGAGGCAGAGGATGCGTTCTGTTTTGGGTATATGGAGTCTGGCATGCCTGCGGGACATCCGAAAGGAAAAGACCGGGGCTGGGAGATGCCGTTTGTGAGATAACAGCTTCCAGATGGTGGTTCGAATGCAGACATTTCGTGCAGCTGCCAAGGGAGAGCCCACGGGGATACAAGGCTGGTGAGCCAAGAATGAACCTGCGGAACACAGGCACCTACGAGAGGATCAGAGGAAGATGAATCTGCAAAGGAGGCCTGGAGGGGCTGTTGGAGGGGTGCGGGGAGAACTGGGGAGAGAAGTGTGGAGTTACAAGAAATGAGTGGTCGCCTGTGTTCCAGGAAGGAAGGAATAAACGCTGTCCACTGGATTGGGAGTAAGGAAGGCGTTGGTGATGTTGGCAAGTGTGGGGTAGAGGAAGCGTGAGGGCAGTGAGTAGGGGATGGAAAGGAAGGTGTTGGGATGACCCTGATTACTAGAGGAATAGAGAGGATGATGAACAGCTTACCATCACCTCTGTGTAAATATCCTTCACACTAGGCTTGTTTGAAGCACATTTACTAGGGTGCGGTGGATGGTGAAGGAAATAGAGCCACCAGCCACCTAGACTTTGACAGCCCGAGTGTTGTCCTGTGCAGGACACGTAGACAATGAGGGATGTGGTGGCCATCACAGCTCTTAAAGCAGCTTGGCTATTTCAGAGCCTCTGCTTTGGGGGAAACTGAGGTGTTGAACTGGATCTCAAAGTGTCATCCAAACCAGCAGGAAGTCTCCACAGCAGCACTGGCATTTGACAGGCACTCAGTTCTCTCAAGGTGTTTTCCTGCACACCAGCCACCAGAGGTGGGTCCTGCTCCCCTCTGGTCTCTGGAGCAGCCCCCTGGGAAGCCGGGGCCTTTCTGTCGGCCCCTTCACCCCTAAGCCACCCACCCTGGAGGGAGAGCCACCTCCTCGCACTGATGGAGTTAGTCCTAAAGCTGCATTGCTAGAAGTTGGGCTTACTCATTGGCTTCATCTACTTTCTCTTGCAGTCAGTGGTTACTGGCCAGCATGGAGTTGGGCTTTTTATACTCTTATCCCAGGACTTGCTTCTGTAACCAAGACCTCTGACTTTGCCTTATCTCAGCTTGCTGAGGCAAGGTAAAAAATAAACAAACAAAGTAAACCTGTAAAATGGGTATAATAAAGGTACTTGTGTAATAGGTTCATGTGAGGATTAAATGAGTTAATAAAGAAACTATCAGGCATGCAGAAAATGCTGTTATTACTATCGTTATTTGAGAGGTCCCATTCACAGGAGGAATTGGAGTCACCTGTTAAAGTCTATACTTTGATGGAACTTGGCTGTGAGGTTTGAAAGAAACAGCCTGGAGCTAGCGGAGACCCTCAAGGTCAAGGGGCATTGTTTTTCAGGATAGGTTGGTCATGGCTGATTGAGTTGACAAAAATCATTATGGAAGGACAGGTTGGTTATAAGAGAAAGATAATTTGTGTCAAACCTGTACTTCAAACACCTGAGAATTGTTATTTATTTGTCTTGGGAGGAATTTGTGGTGATCTTTGCTACTCTGACCTCTCTCACAATGGTTAGTTTATGGGAAGTATTGCCAGGATGGTGATTCAAGCTGCCTTCACTCCTCATTGGAGGTAATATGAGCCAGGTGAACTTGCGTGGCTGCATTGGCTTCTTCGGGTGCTATCCAAGTTGTACTATTAATAATAAACAAAATCAGCAGCAATTTGTCTCCACAACATGAACAGTACTTTGAGTACTAGAGACCTTCTAAATTAATTAGTAACAGGCACATGCTACAGTTATTCAATGTAGGGATAAAATGAAGACGATGGACTTTAGTTTCAGTTTGTTGGGAAGTTGGCCAGATCAGATTTGTATGTCCGGTTCAGTTTAGAATTGTGGATTTTTTAAAGTCTGTTTTTATCATCTGTTTCACTTAATCTGACCTAAAATAGATTATTCTACATTTCTTTGCACAAAATAACTTTTAACCCTACTCCATCGATTTGATCTTTTTTGGAAATTTCACTAACTTCCACACCACCAAAGGTCCCACAGAAGTTACAAGCAATTTCTCTTCTAGAATGTAAGAGCCAGACTCTGACATTTACAATTGCTGTGGAGTGTGTGGTTTGTCTACCTGCTGCCTCTTGGATGTGATGGAGTTTGTTTTGACTGGACAAAATGTTCTAAAAGAAGGTAGCCAGACCATCTCTGTTATTAAACCATGTTTTTAGAAAACCAGAGGTTTATCTTGGTTGTAATATCAAAAATGAAAGATTGGCATCTTTTTCAAGATGTCGTATGGTGGAAATGCAGATTGTTAGAACAGTGAGAAAGTTGAATCCAGATCATATGCTTTCAGAAGAAAAGACAAAAGGTGAGATTGAGTTTTCAGGACACTTCTGAGACATGCTGTTGTGCCACTGGGTCATTTTTGGAAGCTTGACATATAGGGGAGAAACTTAAAATTTGAAGCATTTTAAATGGTAATTTTTCAGTAAGAAAATCAGACCTTAAGAGCGTTATCCTGGTTGACCTCTTCTGGATATGCAAAGAGAAAACTAGGGGTAGAATGACCTCGATTCAGGTCAAAGTTCCTCACCTAAAAACGTGGAATGAATGCAAAGTTGTCTGAGCAGGATGATGACACAGTATTTTCAGAACATCCAAAGTACAAGTATTTAACTTGACTACGGGAAGCCTGCAGAAAGGATCAGGTCTGTTTATTCTGCTCAGGCCAAACCAGAGCTGTGGCCTGAATTGCTCTCTGAACCTGAGAAACCCTATGTTTCCACTGACTGCAAAGTGCCTGCAAATAAGCATATTGCTGCACCAAAGTCACCTCTACTCGGTGTATTTCTGCATACATTTCATAGCTGACGCTTGTGAACATACAACCTAACCTAGTACCTCCTACCTCCATGGGTCCCAGTGCATGCTGTATATGTCCTCACAGCAAGTGAGTGGCTCTTCCTTTCAAATTATTCCTCAGAAAAAAGGAGCTCATATCATAAGGCCCTCTATTAATTTTTTATTTTATAATTATTTAAAAATTATTTTTAAATAAATAGTATATAGACAAGATGAAACATTTAGAAGGTATAAAAGAGCATACAACTAAAAAGTAAGTCTTCCTACCATTCTAGTTCCCACCGTCAAAGACAACCACTGTTACACACACACACACACACACACACACACACGCACGCACACATGCATACACACACATACAGGTACACACTTGTGCACATACTGAGAGAACAATATTCAAACAATTATGCACTCTGATTTTTTTCATTTAACAACATATTTTAGAGATAGTTTGTATTAATTTATTTTGAACAAAAAAAGTACCATTGGGGTATACAATATTAGTCTGAAAAAAATCTCAATCAATTCTAGTTTGGGATATTTATAAAACATCTTCTAATAAATCAATTTTAAAAAGAGAAAGTTGAAAGGAGTTGAGATTTCATATGCCTTTTAAAGATCATGTTAGGAAGAAATTTAATTTCGGTGGACTCACTGTCTGGAAAAACCTAAAATTTCTGGATAAATATTTACAAACATCTTTGCAAACACACCTCAGCAGGCAGAAAAATATGAGGAAACCTTGAGATCCAGAAATGGTTAGAAAACACAAATGTGGCAGTGTAAGGTTGCACTGGAGCTGGCACTTGTTCTTGAGGACCCTCCAGGTGCCCAAAGACATAGAGCCTGTGTTTAATGGGCCTGTATGAGATCAGGGGACAAAGCCAGGGCCCATGTTAGGTGGAAGTTTAGATCAGGGAACCTTTCATGGAGCTGTAACTCCCAAAAGGTGATAACCCTCAGTGAATCAGCTAGACAAATTCCACCTTTCAGAGAGCTCTGGGAGGGATGCTTTTCTGTCTCAGCCCTAGGTGGAATGGGGAACAAATATTTCCCTTTGAGAATTCAATCACAGGTGCATCCTCATGCAGATTTAGTATCAGAATTCACAGGACCTGTTTGGGCTGAAACAGAGCAAGTGAACTTTAGTGTAAAGTGGTACCGTGTTGTACTACCCCAGGTGATCTGCAGCAGAAATGCAAATCCTTTGTGTAGAAATGACTTCAAGCCCTGCTCTCAAGAATTTCCACAGATAAAGATCCAAGCAATATGAGCTGCTAGACAAAAATCATAAAAGAGAGAAATAAATAAGGCACTAAGATCTAGAAGTGACACCAGGCCCACAAAATCTGAATGAGGCCCACAAAGACTGTGGATATCAAATTTATCGAAGAATATGAAGTAAGAATGTTAATATGTTTTAAGAAATAGGAGAGTATCAAAAGTAAGATACAGGAACAGAAAAGATGACCTAGAAGGTTTAACTAAGAGACAAAGAATTTCTATAGAGAAAGAATATATAATAATTAAAATTTAAAACTCAGTGAATGACTTAAACAGCAGCTAAGACAGTGAAGTGAAAGACAGATCTGAGAGTGACCTAGTACACAGCAAGATAGACGAAGAAAGGGGAAATGTGTGAAAGAGGTTAGGAGACAGGGAGAGTGGAGTGAGAAGTCCAACGCATCGAATCAAAGCTCCAGGAGTGGGAGAGAAGCAATATTTGAAGCCAATGACACGAAGAGACATTTCATTAAGAAGTAACAAGAATGTTTAATGTACACGTGTAAAGATGTTGGACCTCATTAGTAATCAAGGAAATGCAAATCCTAACCAATATGAGATACTATGTCATACCCACTAAATTGGAAATAATCAAGTGTCTGATAAGACTGTTTAAACAAAAACAGGGAACAGCAGGAACTTTCATAAACAGCAGACAGAAGTGTCAGTGCAACCATTCGGTTACCTAAAAACAATCTACTGAGAGTAAAGACTATGAATGTAAAGTAAATTAGCAAAGTTAAGGTCATTCATTCATTCATTCATTCACGTAACAAACATTTATGGAACACCCATGTTCAGGAATTATATTAGATTTTAAAAAGTTCATGGTCCCTCCCCCAAGGAGCTTAGGATATAGTGGGTCACATAACAAACGAGCACACAAATAAATATAAAACTATAGCCATGAAAGGACGGTACATAGAGAGCCCATCATAGAGGGACTGGGCTGTGGAGTTCAAGGAAGGCTTCCCTGAGTCAAGACAGAACAAGAGAGAGGTGGAAGAGGGCGGTGGTGGTGGCCAGAGGAATTGCTACAGACAGCAGGGACATGGCAAATGCCCTGACATTGAAGATAATGCTTCCTCCAAGAAACTGAAAAAGGACCAGGAAGTGACTGGAGCAAAGGGAGGGGGAGAGAGGGAATGTGCTGGAGAAAGCAGGGTCAGTGGCAATCGGACTAGCTGGGGCTGGAGAGGGAGGCATAGACAGAGGAAGGGCTTCTAGGCCAACAGGAAGAACTCAGCGTTTTATACTACACCAATAGGAATCTACTAACATGTTTTCAGCTGGGGACTGAAATGATCAATAGAACGAAGGTAAAAAATAAAATAAAATAAAAAGACCATCCATTAATTATAAAGCTAAAAATTCTATCAGGAAGTGGAGTTAAAGGTTTCTGTGACCGCACTTTTTAGCCACGTAGATGTGACTGTGTCAAGAATACCAGCACTGGCCAGGCAGATCTTTGCTCTCACACTGCAAGCCCAGCTCTGCCTCTGACAGGCCAACCAGAATGCTCCCCCAGTTTGTAAATCTCCCCCCCACCTCCCCAACAATAGCCCGTAAGAATGTTATGTGAGATTGAAGCCTTGCTGGCGGTTTGCTTGGAGATGCAAGGGGCATAATTGAACATATTTTACTGCTCTGCAGCCAGGGTAAATGATTTCTCCATTGTTGAGAGTAAAAACCAATCTGTCAGTAAATGAAGCAGATACGATTCAAAAGAAGCAGAAGAACATCAAAAAGTATAATGGACTGTGTCTTTTCTGCTCGTGGCTGCATTCGTTACAAGACAGTTTGCATAGGAGGCCACATCCCCATTCTGAAGTTTATGGTGTTCCAGATTCTCAGTGTCTGTGGTCGTTCATAGCTCACATTCCTTTATTTTTAACAACTTTATTGAGGCATAATTGACAAATGCTAAATTGCCCATATTTAAGGTGTACAATTTTTTAAGTTCTGGCATAAGTATACACCTGTGAAACCATCACCACAATTAAGACCATGACATGCATATCACCCCCAAAATTTCTGCCTCTCTTTGCCCTGCCTTGCCCTTCTCTCACCACAAGCCACTCAAGTTTAAATGTAATCATTCTTTTTAATCAAAATTCCAGCAGACTTCATAGATAGGTTGGAATACGATCTTTAAAAGGCCCTTTCTGATCTGTTAGCTTAACCCAATTCACTGTAAATATCTACCCTTCAGATAGAAGTCACTATGTAGAATCTGTTTACTTGCTCAGCTTTAAGTTTTTGAGAACAATTTAATTTTTCTAAAACTCCCAGAGTTGAGTATGCTGCTGGGAAGGAAAAGCCATAGCCCCAGGTCCTGGGCTGACTCCACCATCATTAATGTTTCCATCCACCTTTCAGATCCCATTAGTGATGAAGAGGAAGGAATGGTTTCCACAAAGGGCACTGTGGTTCAGAGCATTGAACTTGTGCTCCCACCGCACGCAAATCATCATGGAAATACCTTTGGTGGCCAGATTATGGCTTGGATGGAGACAGTGGCTACTATTTCTGCAAGGTTCTTGGTTTTTATTTTCGGCATATGATTTTGGGACCACTGGGGAGAAAACAGAAAGGATCTGAGATCCAGTTCCTGGGCTAATCAAGGAAAAGACTAAGAAAAATGTTGCCTTTTATCAAAGTGAAGAAACCATAAATCATTTACTTGCTTACTTTAGGATTGATCTCTCCTTTTGTTTGAAGGTGAACGTTTAAGTTCTCGGTTCAGAAATAAAAATGAAATGACAGTTTTAATACTTTATTATGAATTATGAATATTGAACCCATGACACTGAGACTCATTGTGATGATAGTTTATGACAAAGGAAACGCAAAATAGAACTAGAAGACAGCCTTCACACTTGAAAATAGCCAATCTAGTTACAAACCTTTTAAAAGACAACTTACGGCCAGGCACGGTGGCTCACGCCGGTAATCCTAGCTCTCTGAGAGGCCGAGGCGGGCGGATTGTTCGAGCTCAGGAGTTCGAAACCAGCCTGAGCAAGAGCGAGACCCCATCTCTACTAAAAATAGAAAGAAATTAATCGGACAACTAAAAATATATAGAAAAAATTAGCCGGGCATGGTGGCACATGCCTGTAGTCCCAGCTACTCGGGAGGCTGAGGCAGGAGGATCGCTTGAGCCCAGGAGTTTGAGGTTGCTGTGAGCTAGGATGACGCCACGGCACTCTAGCCCGGGCAACACAGTGAGACTCTGTCCCAAAAAAAAATAAATAAAAATAAAAGACAAGTTACAGGTAGTCAGACCTTTGAAGGTGGTGATTAAAAATCATTATAGCCAAAGAGCTAACTAAAAAATAAGAATAAAAAGACGGGAATACTCGGAAGAATACTTTTAAAGGCCCTTCAATTTCAGAAAGGGTATTTTATTCTTAATGGAACCATGTCAGTAATCAAGCGGCTTTAAAGAACACTGTGTACTCTGGAAATGCATTTGAACAGGGTCTGCCCATCAGACGATTTTTGTAGCCACTGAAAATTGTTAAGGTTTTATTTTCCCCAAATTATAAGAAATTTATTATTAATATGTCTATAGTTATGACTATAGTTAGAAACCTGTACTTATTCTTTCTATAAATTATGCACAAATAAGAGAGCTCGTTTTTAAAATGAGATTGTCATTCTTAATGACAATAAAGCATTCGAACCTGTTCTATTGTAAAGGCTTACAATATAATTAACTATGGAGGGTCTGTTCACTTAGTGTTGGCACAATTCTTTAGAGTAATTGAATGATGACAGTGGGAATTTAACATGTAGCAAATTATGGAAGTTACTTTCTGAAATTAAATATTATTTATAACTATTTCAGAACACCATACACTAAAAATTGTAAAATGTACATTTCATAGCCTTTCAGGCTTTGTGCAGCAATCCAGGTAATTCTTCTGTGGGGAAAAATTTTGTCTTCTGCAGTGTGGGTGAATTCAGTTAACTGGGAAGCTAGGGAGTCGGTGTGAATGGCACCAGGGACTCCACCCTGGGATCACAACTTCCTGGGACTGTAGTCGTGAGCTGTCAGCAGGAATATAACTCTCAAATCAGAACAAAAGGCATCGGTTTGTTTTCTGGAAAGACTTCCATAGGGAACAAGACAAGAGCAGGACTCTTGACACAAGAGCAGAATCACCGGCATCTTGGTAAAGACCCCACTGCTCAGGGACATGATATTTCCCATAATATCTGCAAATAGCGTCCAGAACCACTCCCGACACACACACAATCCAGTTTATTTATTTCACTCACGTTAAAAGAGATGTTTACTTAGGAAACAGGTTGAGACTTGTCTATTGCATCCATTCAGTGAATCAGCAGCTTATGAAAATATTTTGGAGAATGATCACTTTCTTCTCTCTCCTTCCCTTTGTTTCCTTAGCCGCCTGTGTCAGGCGCATCCTCTTCTGAAGTCTGTGGATATGTTTAAGTTCCGGGGACCATCTACAGTTGGAGACCGTCTTGTCTTCAATGCCATTGTCAACAATACGTTTCAGACCTGGTAAAGCATGCTCGTAGGCTGCTATAAACCAACTATACTGTACATGTTTAATGTTTTATTTTTATTTCAATCTGGAGGTAAACATAGGGACTTCTTTAAAATAACCAAGTTGCTTCTAATTTTTTTTTAAACTTCACTCAGTCTTCAAGATCTGTTGACATACATTTTAGCCCCGTTCTGCTTGGGTCTCCTCACACTAAAATAAATTTCCACGATTTGGGTTTTGTCTCAGAAGGGTGGCTGTATGTCCCAGTTGGCCCAGGATGGTCCTGGTTTGTACTTGTCATCCTGGCATAATGATTCACTTTTCACTCTACAAAGTGTCCCAGTGGCTATATATTAATAGTAAACCAACTCATTAACAGAACTGTTATTAATCACCATGAAGTACAAACTACTTCCCAGTTATTTTTAATTTTTTTGAAACACAAGGAGAAGATGTAATTTAGTATTTTTTCTTTTTAAATGTAAAAAAAAGGAATATGTTTTCTGTCTAATTTGTGTTTGATTTTTTTCTAATTGCAGAACTATTATTTTTCAGGGAAGAAAACCTGACTTTGGCACAATTTATCACCTACTCCCATTGCTAAAATATGGTCATGAATGTACAGAAAGTCCCAATTGACCTTTTTCCCATTTGAAAGTGGAAAAGTAAAGTGGAAATGCTCTCAGGGTCTTGTACAAACTGACTCACCAACCTGAACATAGATTTTAATAATTGCACAGATTTGTTGATGACAAAGAAGAAAACCCAGGGCCCTCATTCTCCTGTTGCTTGGAGGCAGTGGAGGCGGTGGTGGGCAGGGAGGCTAACGGCCATGGCTGTCTTTGCCTACCGCCCTGTGTTACCCCTTGCAGTGTCGAAGTTGGAGTGCGAGTGGAGGCCTTTAACTGTCTGGAATGGGCCGAGGGTCAAGGCCGCCACATCAACAGTGCTTTTCTCATTTATAATGCTGTTGATGATAAAGGAGAATTCATCACATTTCAAAGAATCAAGCCCATTTCAAAGGTCAGTTATTATATGAAGTTCAACTCTCAGACCTATGGGTACAGAGCTCTGCCTGGCATCTCTTCCCACCAGCAACAACCTCGATGGCTAGTCCCCTTTGGTTTCCTTTCTTTTCTGCGTCACAGAGTAAAATGGACTTTTTCTTTTTTGCCCCAAATCACTTTGATCATTTGTTAGAATGATAGAGGCCCTGAAGACCCCACCACATGGTGGCTACATGCTGCTGGGGGTAGAATGTCACCCTCTGTCCCGTTTCTGAATCTCTTCTCTCACTTCTTACCTGCAGTTCTTAATGCTTAACTCATCGCACTATCTCTTTCCTGCTCCTGAAGTTGCCTTATTGCTAACATTCACCTTTTCTAAGAACTCTGTAGTTAGATTTATAAATGATAACAATCTCCACTTTAAAAAAAGGAAGAAAATAGCTGTAAAGGTCACGCTTTTATCCCTGCAGCTGCCCTTCGTGGATTCAACGCAGAGGTTCTGACTTGGTGGGGAGAGTTCATATAGAAACACGTTATCCCAATTAGCTCTTTCAACTAACTTAGGAGAACGATACTTAAGGATTGTAGCACTAAAATATTAGAAATGTATTGATTTTGCTTTGTTTCTTATTAAAGGATGATTTTAGACGGTATCGGGGAGCTATGGCACGTAAGAGAATTCGCCTAGGCAGGTAAGAAATGGGAAGATGTAAGGACTTTATGGAATGTTCTCTTATCTGACAAATTATATAACCAAGAGCCCCTCTCTGGGTCTCTATTCCCACGTAACATGAAAAGAGAAGGTCTGATCTTCCCTGACTGTGATGGCTGACTGCTGAGTACTAGTGGAAATTGTTCTTGCTGATTGTTCCACCAGTACAAGCAGCTTTTTAAAACTGCTAACATCCATTCAAGAAAATATCATGGTTACTGTTGTGTGCTAAATGCAGGAGAGAAAAAAACCTGTCATTTAACATTTTAATTTTTTTTTCCAGAAAATATGTTATTTCCCACAAAGAAGAAATTCCACTTTGCATACACTGGGATAAAAGCAAGCAGGTGACGGTTTTATGATTTAGAGCTCTTCTTAGAAAAGTGACATCATTACAAAAACAGAAATCCCTTTTCCTAACTGATTCAGGTTGTGCCTACACAGGTTAGATGAAAAGATGAATGGTATCAACCAGTCATTTCAAATGAAACAAACCAAGCTCTCAGTTACTGGTTACCAATCAGTGGCTTCACTGTCTTGCTTGACTTCTATGGACAACTCCCAGACCACAAACTCGGGATGCTGTGCCATCAGATACGCACTATCCAGCAGCAGAGCGCAGGAAGACCTGGTGTCTTACCATGATTCGTGCCAGGTGACATGCCCACCAGATAGCATCTTTGTAAAACAACAACAAAGTGGTAGTCATCTGAATGTTTTTGACCATAAAATGTAAAGGGAAATCCAAGTTTACTCATCACACCTTGATTATGAGTCATACGGAAGGGTAATCTGTCTTCGCTCAGGACGCCAATTAAAATGATACTAAGTTGTTAAGCATACAGTTACCTTGTCTGAATTCTAAATTAAGAATTTGAGGTGGAAATTATATGTGGTCTGTATTTTAATTCTAAGCTCAGCACGATCACTTTGACTCAAGATAGACTTCCTCTAATGGTGCCCATTTTTTCAGCAGAAAAGATTGTATCCCATATCTATGCATTGAATACACAGCTTTTCAAATATTTGTATTTTAGGCATCTCTGAGTAATGGCAATGTGGAGGCTCTCAAAACACTGGCGGCCAAAAAGGGTTGGGAGGTTACCAGCGCCGTGGGAAAGGTAGGAGGCACCCAGGTATTTGCACAGCCCATTGCTCAACACAAATGAAAGTTGTCATGGGGGGTGGTGGTGGTTCTGCTGCTTCCGCTGCTACTTTTAAGAAGTTTAAAAATCTTTGGGGGAAACTGTTTCCAAGAGGCAAGCATCTCTGCAGCCTATCTCTGGACGCTGTTTGATTTGAAGTCCTTCAAATACGCCCCACACATTCCTGCCTCTGAGTTTAGGTCCGCACATCGCACCTCCTCCTCCTCCTCTCCTCCATCTACCCAATTCCAACCTGGTCTTCAAGGTCCAGGACAAATGCTCCTCCACACAACCCCTCTTGCCTTAATGAACTTCTCCCTCTAGCAACTCCTTTAGTCACGACTTCCTTAAAATTAATTTGTCAATTATTTACGCACCATCTTAGGGCATTCTTCCATAGCTACCTTGAATTGATATTTAAGCCTTACATAGCAATTTAACTTTTTACACACGGTCATCTTACCATAAGTAGATTATAAACTTCTTTAGAAAGAAGGCTTGTCTTGACTCCTTTTAGCTCTCTTAGCACTATTACAGTGTTTGCATGTCTTCAGATTTAAACGAGCATATATCATTCAGATTTTAATTTTCTCTAATTCCAGAGGTTTATTAGGAGACCCTCTGAAGCTCGTGCCCACACTAACTAGACTGTAAGCTCTCCGAGGGCCGATCTACTCACCACTATACCCAGAGCACAGCAGCACCTGGCACTTGGGAGATGCTCAGAAATGCTGGCTCTCTGACTGTGTTCAGATTTCGGTACATACTGATTTTCATCATCAGTGAAGCAGTCGCCTATAAAATAGGATGACCACATGTCCTGATTTTCCAGGGACAGTTCTGCCTTATACCTATATTCCCGTCGTAATTATTAACAGTGCCTCAGTGTGTTCCAGTTTGGACGATAAATCATCTAGTCATTTTACCCTAAAATCTAAGTAAATTCAGATGCTACTTCATTGATTCAACCCTGACATTGACCTCCTTGTGGGTTTTGATTTTGGTTGTTTGCTTTTATTATTTCTTTGTCCTCACTGTTGAATCCTTTTAGGGTCTTCCTTACCTGCTTTGGATCCAGTGAAGTTTCTGTCTCTGCTTGGTTCAGTGATGCAGGAACACAGGCCTGACATCATTAAAGCATTTGTTTCTCTTTATTTCTCATAAAAGATGTTTCAATACTTCACTTTCTTTTACTAATATCAAATCTGCTTCTTACATCCTGACATCTGGGCAGCCATGAACAGCAATGGAAAATACAAGTTTATGTCTGTAAGGAAGCAAAAGAATATATTTAGTGAAGTTGTATAATATATTAAAACTTCAGTTCTTTGGGAGGGTGTGGCCAGAAACAAACCCAAACTAATAAATTTGCTAGTGTTGTACAGAGCCATCAATAATTAATTCTTAATTTTGTACAGATACTTATTAGAGGATATTATGTAATTAAAGAAACTTTCTTGCAGTATCACTGTTGAATTTGAATCCCTTCTTTTTAAGATTATATTTATGATAAAAATCTCATTTTAAAAATCTGATAAAAAATGTTTTTTTCTGTCTGAGTTATCCTCTTCTCTCCTACTTTTTGTAGCTTTTATATGTTTTTAATTTTAAACTGTGGTTCTATTTTTTGTCACCTTTTAGCTAAATAATTCTTAGAACACAGTCATACAACACAGTCTGTTAAGAATCATACTTATTTCAGGTTTTAAAATCAATAGTTATTTTTGCTATAAATTAGATAGTAAAAGTCTAAGACTTCTGGTATTTGTAATGAAATTGGACAGTACTTATGGTTTTAACTCACTTTTCATTTTCCATGTATAATGAGGGAAGTAATTACAATAGTAATACAAGCAGCAAAAAGTATATTTTGGAAACATCACACAGGCACATGAAACAGCTAAAGAGTAATTATCAGGTAGTTTATGAACAAAGGAGAGATTGTAGTGTTTAAACCATAAAGGTGGGCTCTTAGGAAATTCAAAGTTAGAGAGAACTTCAGAGAGGGGGTGGTTCTTAGCTCCTTGAAGATAGTGTAAGGAATATATTTTTGAGGGGGAAAGAGGGCTCTCCAGGTCGCGGGTAGCTTAAGCCAAGTCCTCCTGGTGGAAATTAGTATGCGTGGAGATTGGCCTGACAGGAGTAGCTTTTTATATAAGGAGTAGCTGAGGATAAGCTGGGAAAATTATGGTGAAAGCCAAATGACACAGACCACCTAAAAACCTTCACACAGGACAGAACCCCAGTGTAGGAAACAGACAGGGAGTGGGGAGGGGTCGCTATTCTCATGGGAGCTGGGGGTGAAACTGGACCCAGAGCACCCTCTGTCTAGCCCTCACCCCCTTAGCCCCTGTGGTATCTCCAGGTACCTCCAAGGAAAATCAGGGCTCCCCCAGGCTGCTGTAAAAACTACTTTTGACCTCCTTCCCACAATGTAGTCTCAACAACATATTTGTCAAAAGATGGTACAAAAATTCTAAAATTTGTAGTTATTTCCTCTTGTACTATTTGTATAAGACATCCAAAGCCAAATCCAAATAGAATCTTGTTAGAATGAAAAAAAAATCACTAATAAAATGTTAGCAAGCTCTAGCAGATTTTGAGCCTTTCTTACATTAAGAGCATTTCTTACATTTTGAGCATTTCTTACTTTCTAGAATAAAATTCTCTAACCACCAAATGATAAAGAAAATGTTTAAGTTGCTTACAAAGGAATTTTACCTCTATTTTTCTGAATATGAAAGGAAAGACATTTTCTTGGACAATTGTTCCCAGAGAATTTTTTCACTAAACAAAAGCTGGCCTTTCTTAGCAGGGTCTAGAGAGAACCAAAACCCACTGCTACCTTTCCTTGTCCACTTTGTTTATGTCAGTATCTTTGATTTAGACAGCAGGGCAAAGGAGGACTTGCAGCTACCCTCAATTTTTGGGGGAAGCATCAAAACCTCATCCACTCATTGAATACCGTACCTGCCACTGGTAAGTCCAGTGAGCCCTGTAAGGGCAGAACTGAATGGCGGCTACTTAGCTTGATGTTTGCTTTGGCTCCAGGATAGGAAGCAGCAGCATGTGACTGCAACCTTGGTAGTATCTCCCCAGAAAAGTGCTGTATTTGTTTCCCAGGGCTCCTATAACAGAGGACCACAAAGTGGGTGCCTTCAACAATAAAAATCTATTGTCTCACAATTCTGGAAGCTGGTACTCTGAAATCCAGATGTTGGCATGGTTGGTTCCTTCTGAGGCTGTGAGGGAGAATCTGTTCCATGCCTCTCTGCTAGCTTCTGATGGTTTGCTGGCAATATTTGGCATCCCTGGCTCGTAGATGCATCACTGGATCTCTGTCTTCACCTTTGTCTTCATCTGCATTCTCCCTGTGTGCATGGTCTATGTTCAATTTCCCCGTTTTATAAGGATGTAGGTCATATTGGATTAGAGGTCCATCCTACTGGTGTATGACCTCGTCTTAATTAATTATATCTGCAATGACCTCTTTCCACGTAGGGTACAGGAGGTTAGGACTCCAACATATGAATTTGGGGGTGGGAGGTGAGGACATAATTCAACTCTTAACAAGTGCTCAGCACAATCTGCATCTCGCTCCACCTCGTTCCACCAGGGAAGAGCATGGCTGCCCCAAGGCCAGAGTATGACCAGGTCTGTGGCTCTCACCCTGGCCACCTGCCCTCAGCTCCTCTGAGATTGTAGAGCCCCAGCAGCCTAGCCTAAGGCCACCTGGCCACCAAGCTGCGATGAGGTGACTGATAATCTGAAGATCTCTCTGGATTTACACCAGTGAACCTCCTTCTACTCCCCCTGTGCTGGGAGCAAGGTTAGGCATCCATGCTAAGTAGGGTGAGGCTCACCGATCAACTGGAGCCCCACCCATAATTTTCTTTTGTTTCGTAAGTGCCCACAGCCTAGGTCACGTCTTGCTTTGCTAGTTGAATTTAGAGACCAGCTTGGCACCAAGGTCAGCTGGAGTGGTAAAATGGTATAAGCAAATAATCACTTATTTACTTTATAAGCTGCTTTTAGTTAATTTCCCATTTCTTCATTCTCTTATTGATGATATTTATGTTTAAATAAAGATTTCTCCTTTACAGCCTGATTTTTCCATCTGCTTGATTACTGCAGTGAAGTCATAACCCCATGTTTGTCTTCTCACAGCTTGTTGCTATGGGAATGACTATAAGTTGGCAATTTTCAACACTAACTTCAAAGCACCCTGAAAGAGACAGAGAAAATGGGCAGGCTAGAAGTGTACTCTTAGCCGAACACACATTTCTAATTGTTGTCAAAAACACAGTAGAAGGAAAGCTCAGAGTAGTGAGGGATGCATTCATGTTTAGGTGTGTGTCGCAGGGCTCCCAAAGACAGGCTTCCTCTTACCTAAGGAGCAATATGGGTCAGAAACCCAGAAATTGGCCTCCCCAGAGAATGAGATGATTCAGAAACAAGAATGCTTTGTGCTAAAGAAATATGTTGCTTCGGTGGCCCTGTTGAGAGGCTGAGTTGTTTCTAGAGGTGGTTGGCTTGCTCCCTGGGCCCCCGGGCACACTTGAAGACACACCCTACACCCTACACCCTGAGAAAGTGCCTTGGCCCCAGTCTGTCAAAGGGGGTGAGGTGCTGGCCTGCCTAGTAGTCTGGGGATATTTTTTGTTGTTCTTGGGTAGAGGCAGGGAAATATCACAAAAAGAGAGAAAAGCTAATGTTTTTTGTTTTGCACAAGAAAAGCTGTTAACACGATAATTAAATAGTCCACCTTCAAGTCACATACCATTTGGAGGACACAGGAATGTAGCATCCTGGTGAGACCTCTAGCCATCCAAGTATTGACGTAAAATGGCCATTGTTTGGCTTCATTTTATCCAGGTAACAAGGCACGTTAGCTAGTGCAATCGGTCTATGACTACATATATATGTGTGTGTGGCTTTTAAAGTAAAAACATCAATTTTCTTTTGTAATTTGATTTTTTTTTTTTGTCATTATCTTTTAGACAAAACTATATACTCTGGAAGAGCAAGATGTTCTATCTGTTTGGGTTGAAAAGCACGTGAAAAGTCCAGCCCATTTGGCTTATCAGCTCTTGTCTGACTTTACAAAACGACCTTTGTGGGACCCCCATTACATGTAAGAACAAATTTAAAAACTTTTCTTAATCAACACTGACATCATGTAAAAGACGATCTCCATACTGCAGTCCATCTCCATTGCCCAACATATGACCCACTGTTTTATTACTAAAGAGTGTTTTTTTGCCATTTGCTTTGCACAGAATACTGCATTAGGTCATACTGAGAGACACAAAACAAAAATTATTATACTCGCTTATTTATCATCTATATTGAGTTGATATGCTTCACCCACATCTATTGTAATCCTACCAATAAGGCTGCCATTATTCCCATTTAGCAAGAGAGAGGCTCTGAGACTTGCCAAGATTGCACAGGCAGTAAAGTGACCGGCCCAGAATGGGAACCCAGGTCTGTCAGGCTCTGCTCTTGAGGAAGTGATTACCCAATCATCCTTTCCACTTTTGGTATTTAATTGGCAGTTCCTTCTGTTTCTTTGAAACAGCACTCCCTGGTGAGAAGCTAAGAGAGCAAGCAGCGTAAGTTCAGGGTGAAGGCACTCCTTCCTGCTCTCCCTGTCTGTTCGTGCCCCTGCTCCTATCAGCCTACATCTCTCACTCTTACTGCACCTTTAATTCAATCTCCTCCACACTCCCTCTCCCACCCCCGCCACCTTCCTGGAACACAGTACAGAGCTCTGTGCCTTGCCAACTGCACTGGCCCTGAAGGACTGCCCTGAGGCCCGGCCACTTGGCCACAGCACCCTCAGGGCCTCACCGACATCCTGCTGAGGGGGAAGGGTTGGTGAGATGGGCTCCCCGTTAAATTAAGCATTACTGTTTATTTCCTAATCTTGACAAGATAGAGGCTCATCTTCAAAATTTCTAAAATTCACTGTGATGAATAGCATGCGATAGCTTATCTAATGCCACTAAAGTAAAACATCTCTGGGGTCATGTGCTACATTTGCATAGAATGATACATCATGGTTAATGCTATCATAATAAAACATTCTGAGAAAAGAGGGACACATTTTAATTTTCTTGCATCAATTTTGTAGATACTCTATAAGCACAGAGCTTTTAGGAAGAATAATGCCTAAACTTTGGTGTTAATTCTTTAAAAATGTTTCTCCCACTATTTTCTATGTCGCTTGATGTTCCAGCCAAATTGAACTTGAATGAATGGGGAAATGAATGAATTAATTCTAATTTAACTAACTTCTCTTGTACATCTATTATGATTCAGATACTATGCCAGGTATATTCATGTAATCCTCAAAATAACTCCATAGGTATTATTATCTACATTTTACAGATGAAAAACTAAAATGACTTGCTTAATGTAACATAACTAGTAAATGGCAATCTAGGAGCCAGAAAAAAGTTGTTTGACTCCAAACTTAGTGCTCCTTCCAACATACCACATTTCTTTACCTAATAGTCCTTCTTGGACTGTCCATATAATTCAACATTCTTCAAAATGTTTTTACTTGATCCTAGAGAAAGATAATTTTGTGGAAAACAGCTCAATATCTTTCTCTGAAGTATCAAGTACAGTGACCCTGGAGTCGGACAGCCACCATCCTGTCTCCATCATATGTGGAATTATTCCTTCTGATCAAAGAGTCATTCTAAAGGCAGAATTTGAGCAATGATGCTGGCTTTGGGGGGATGGTTAGGTGAGCAGAAGGGGTGAATGTGGACACCAAGCATGAAATTATGGAAGCAGATAAGAAAAATGAATGCCTTAGCAGGTAGAAAATTGTGCCCTTTTTCCACTCTTCTATATACATAGGTCCTGTGAAGTCATCGACTGGGTGAGTGAAGATGATCAGATATATTACATCACCTGTCTTATAGTGAATGGTGACAAACCTAAAGACTTCGTAGTGCTTGTATCACGAAGAAAGCCTCTCAAAGATGAGTGAGTATATGCAGCCCAAGTGTTATAGAAATATTTTATAGTATAGGATAGAAATTAGAAGTTGATATGGAAAATAAGGAAATCATTGTAGATATTTCTGGTCTTGAATGATGTTCATTTGAATTGTTTCTAGATGGATCTTTGGCTAGCATTAAAAAAAATTGACAATCATCTATTAGGTGCCAATTGTGTGCAAAGCACTATGCAAGATTCCTGAAGCAATTCCCTTCCCTGTGTAGATCTAAAACTTATACTTAGTAAACCTTTGAAACTCCATTATCAGTAAAAATCCAGTGAATGCCAAATAAAACACCAGGAATTGGTTTACAATTCACAAAGGCTCAACCGTGCTAGACATATATCATGGCTGGCTGTCAGCTGAGGCTGTCAAAGGAAGTGCCCAAACACGGCTTTTCCGTGTGCATTATACACTCAGGGCATGTAGGTACTAAAGGGAAGTGTCCCAAATAATCCTGCATACCTGTGAGTATTAATAGGTGTTCAATGTTTTATCATTTGTTATGTCAAAAGATATTAGAAATAGGGAAAATTGAAAGCATTCCCACTTAGAACTGGAACCAGACAAGGTTGCCCACTATCTCCACTTCTGTTCAACATAATGCTGGAAGTCCTGGCCACAGCAATCAGGCAAGAGAGTGGGATTAAAGGCATACGAATGGGAACAGAAGAGATCAAATTCTCACTATTTGCTGATGACATGATATTATATCTAGAAAACCCCATGGATTCAACCAAGAGGCTCCTGGAATTGATAAATGAATTCAGTAAAGTCTCAGGATATAAAATCAATACACACAAA
>NW_012155284.1:1891442-1905118 GCF_000956105.1 Propithecus coquereli
GCACCACCCGAAGGATGGACGTATTTGAAACTCGGACTTGGGGGAGGGGGGGCAAGGGCAACATACGTAACCTAAACATCTGTACCCCCATAATATGCTGAAATAAAAAAAAATATATTAGAAATAAACTGAAGTTCCATCTTATAAATATGGTAGATCTATACTACGGAGTACTGGGCCATCATCAAAAAGGATGAAGTAGCTAGAGAGGCAGTGATACAGAAACACCTCCAGAGATTTATTGCTAGGTGAAAAATCAATTGTAGACCAATATTTGTAAAGTGATCTTATTAATGTAAAAATCTATATGTGTAAATTTGCTTACATAAATGTCATTGTTATACATTTATAAAAAGGTCTGGAGGGCTACACAATAAAATGTAAAGAAGAGTGGTCACCTCTAGGGTAGTGAATGGGATTGGAGCTAAAATGGACTGGAGGAAGACTTTTATTTTCTAGCCTATGGGATTCTCTATTGTTTGAAGGTTGTTTGGGGTTTTTTCTCTTTGTTTCTTTTTAAACAATGGGTATGGTCTTTTTATTCAAAAAGAAAAGGAGGCTGAAACTCTTTAGGGCCCAATAAAACTTCAGTTTGGAGGTCGACTCCAGTTTTGTGGAGTTATACAAAGTACCGTATATGTAATTCTTTGCAGAAAACACCTGTGGCCCTTATTACTGTCTCCTACTTTGAATGTAGCCATGGAGAATGCTTTCTGATGCAGGTCACTTATCTAGAAGATCTGGGTCTTCATAGTTTCACTTCTACCTATATAAATAAATTGCATTAACTCTAGGAATGTATTTTTTAACAGCTATTCTTCATTTCTCACAAGAACTTAGAAAATGCCTTCTTACCTTTCAGTAACACTTACGCAGTGGCAATGAAGTCCGTCATTTTGCCATCGGTCCCACCGTCTCCACAGTATGAAAGGAGTGAAATTATATGTGCGGGATTTCTCATCCACGCCATTGACAGCAGTTCATGCACTGTAAGTTTGATGAAACACCTGCAGATTAATTGGCTTCATCAGATACAGAAAAATCCCTTAATCTACTCAGTTGTCTCAATTAATTGTAATCCTATAATTTGTGTCCACACTAGGGGAATCCTAAAGTCACCCTTTCACATCATCTATTCCAGAAGGGTCCCCAGAAGATTAGGGTCATAGCCTTGCCTACACTAACAAGATTCAGATCCCTGCTTGAGAAAGCTCCAAGTCAATAAGAAATTAAAATATTGCATTTTCTTTTTGAAACAGGTATCTTACTTTAACCGTGTTTCTGCTAGCATCCATCCGTACTTTGCTGGAAATATTGGTGGCTGGTCAAAATCCATTGAAGAAACAGCAGCCTCTTGTATACAGTACATAGAGAATACTATTGATGATAGGTTTACAAGCACATTTTAAATGATCAACTTTCAGTTACCTGTAATTTAGATTCCCATTTTTAATTCCAAGGACCCTTAGCCCGGACACTTAAGAGCTTTAAAATTCTATTTTAGGTTATCTGAGGCTCTGCCTCTTCCAGGGGCACAGAAAATTGAAAGTTGCCTGTGTATGTAATATTTCTGGTTCTATAAAATGGCACAAATTGAGTTAAAATTATCATAAACAGTTTTAGTTTACAGAGATGAAATGTGTGTTCTGCTTGAAATTTTAAAAAATTTTATAGTCTGAAATGACAATTTGCTAAGTTGACTAGTTGATTAACGTGTGGCATTGCTCCATGTGCAGCCGGTATCTGTATGTCAGGATCATCTGATAAGATACATTACCTAGTATTACATATTCTAGAGCTTTAAATTAGGAAGACATTAAAACATAATGGAATATAATCAATTTTACTAATAGGAACAACTTTACTAGTGTCATTTAACATATATTCCAGGTGGCTCACTGATTTAGTATCTATTGCTATATACACACACATAAAGTGCCTGCAAATGTGATACTGTAGAGAAAGAGAATATTGACTGAGTTCTTCTTTCATAATCATTACATTAGCACTCTACTCCCTAGACTTCAGCATTCATTATTCTACTCTGTGATTTGTCTTAACTCATAAGACAGACCAGAACATGTCAAGTTAGCCTCCTTGGAAGGACGAATTTTAAAAGTCGAAGGAGTTTTCCATTAGAGGCTAGAGCATTTAACCGATTAGATACATCCTGCTGTCAGTTTGCCAAATCTCTACCTCTGCTCCCCTGCCCACTCCCCACCCAATCACACAGTCTAAGCCTGGTTATAATTATTTTTATTTTTCCTGTGTCAGCAGGTTTTCATTTATATGGACTGCTCTGCAATTTAATGAATTAACATTTATACACAATAGGAAAAGTAGATATGTGGATTAAAATGATTATATATTATATTCCAGAAGCAGATTTTTGAGAATATTTTTACCTCTAAAAAAAAGGTAAACAAAATTAGTAATAAAGGAGTTACATTAAACTAAAATTTTGTATGCTAAAATTTCAGACCTTGCCTAGAATTGAGACACCTCTAAATGCTGTCTGCCTAGCCTAGGTCTTTGAATTTGTATTTTTTGAAACTTTTTCCTGAACAGGAACAGAAACATTGTGAGGCTAAAAGAGTCAAATGACTTTAGCTGGATCACTTTGAGACATAAAAATGTTGCCCACTCCAATTTATAACATAGTCTATACCTGTATTCTCCAATATGGTAGCCACTAGCCTCATGAGCTATTTAAATCAAAATGAATTCAAATTAAATAAATCTTAAAAATCAGTTCTTCTGCCACACTAGCCCCATTTCAAGTATTATTAGTCACATGTGGTTAGTGGCTACCATATTGAACAGTACAGACATAGAACGTTTACACGATCACAGAAGATTCTTTAAATAGTGCTGGTCTATTCAGTTTGTACCAGGCTTATAGTGCAGGCAGGTCCCATTGTTTTCCCATTTTCACCTATCTTAGTACCAAACAATCCCTTCTACCCTCTCTAAAAGATTTCACTTTTATGCTTCTGAACAAAAACACAGGACTCATCTTTCGCAAATCATTTGGCATAGCCTAAACTGAAGCACTCATTTTCAGGACTACTGGACTTCAGAGACATTAAAAGGGTGCAGAGAGGAAAAGATAGCAATGCATTCAGGCTCTACTTAGGACATTTCAAAAAATTTGAAATCTATTGTCTGAAACAATCCCACAAGTAACTAAGACATTTCAGTTGTAAATTCGACAATTATCCTTTAGTTTGCATTTCCTATTTTAGTGGGAATATGTCTGATCACTCTTTCATTCACTGCATAAATATTTACTGAGAGCTTACTTTGTGCTAGACATTTCTAGGCACTGTGGGTTCAGCAAGGAACAAAAAAGCATACTGATCACATCCTAAATAAAATAAATAAATAATATGAAATATTCGAAGATATTTTATATGGCAAAATAAAGCAGAGTAAAGATGATGAGTATGGGAGAGGTTTTGGCGGTGAGGGTTGATTTGTAAGTAGAGTGGTCAGGGTAGGCTGCATGGAAAGACATTTAAGCAAAAGCCTGAAGGCAGAGAGGGAGTGAGCTCTGAGGATGCAGCATGCTTCCGGAAGGACTAGCCAAGGCAAAGACCCTGAGAGGGAGTGTTTCTGGCACTTTCTAGGAAGCAGAGAAGCTGTTGAGACTGCAATAGAGTGAGAGATAATTAAAGACAGCTGAAATAAAGACCACCTTCCCCTACTCTCTTTGGTGCCTAGGCTTTAAGCTCACGCTATTACTCCCAGGGTAAGCCACTAAACTGGTTGGTTCATCAGCCGTCAGCCCTCTGGAGACTAAGGACAGAGGAAACTTAGAAAGATGTAGTCACGCTGATTTTTCCCTTTGGAGTGTCAATGTGTCCTTAAGGAACACTCAAGATTTCATGCCTTTTTTTGATGGTAAGGGTTTTCAAGTGCTTCTAACAGAACTGAAAGCTTTTTGATTAAGAAAGGAAGTTGATTCCTATTAATTCTTCCTGGTTTTAATGCAACCTAGTTGTTCATCTGCATTCAGTGTTTCTATTATCGTTGTTTTAGAGAACATCTAGAGAAAGAAATGTGAAAATTGATCACAATATAGTTTACTCTATACTCAAACATCTTTAGAAAATGATGAACAATTTTAATAAGCATTGAAAGAAACTAGAATATTTTCATACATACCATCATGTGGTTTTGTTCATATTTCTTATCTCACAGTTAAGAAATAACCATGGAAATTTTTATTGGCATAGTTATAGTGGTAGTTTTGAAAATATATGTTGAAAAGGTATATGTAAAGGAATATGTTTTGTGATTTAGAGTAAATTATTAAAATTATTTTGTTCACGATTTATATTTGAAAGTAATATAACTATTGAGACAGGTAGTTCACCATGAGCCCTGAGTGGTCTTGCACATTCTTGTGGAGTGTGCCAGTAAGTGTGCTGCAAGACTTGTCTGTCTCCTGATTGACAGCAATTTTTATAGCTAGTTCTGTAGACAACCAAATAGGCCAAGGTGACCACGGCATGACTTCAGTGTAACTGCTCACTCTTTGGATGGAGGGGGCCTGGCTTGTTTACTGCTTGTTACAGCACTTGCTACTTGCTCAAAAAATTCTGGGCCCTGGGTCCCTCAGTTGTGACACACACCCACGATGTCTGCAGCATTCCACTAGGCCCATTTTGTCAACCTCTGTAGGACTGATATTTATGCTGCTTGCCATGTCATCAAGTATTAATAATATAGTTGTCTCTAAACCAAGAGTCTCGTGTCTTCTGCCAACACCCACAAGCTAACTGATTAGCTTATTAACAATCTCAGACCCTTCATAATTCTTGACAGTAACCCATCTCCAGTTTCAAAACTCAGGGAAATCTCAGATTAAAAATGTCTTTCTCATTTTCTGATTCTCACTTTATAACTGTAAGGATGAAGTACCATACAAAAATTACACACCTGATAGCCTCTTTCACTTTTCATTTAGTGGTATTTTTTGGACATTTAAAAATAGATTAGAAAAGAATATTTCTATCATTTATACAACCCATTCCCCCTTTCCATGTCCTCTCTTCTTTCCTTGTCCAGCTTAGATGCTATGGTCCATCATTATAATCACTCCCTGGAAAACACAACACCTCTCTCCTTTCATTCAACTTCTCTGACAAAACCCCAACTGTAGTTAAATTATTAAACTGTGGTTAAAGAATATTTCACCCCCGTGCTGAGCAGCTGAAAATTGTATACTGGTCTCAATTTAAATTTATGACCACAAATTTCAAAAGAGCATTTAGGAGGCTAATAATACTGTTCCATTTCCCTGTATGTTTGTTATTTCACACTGCCTCTTCTTCCTCTGATCTTCTCATATCTCTTACCCTGACTCAGCTCATGAACTTGAGAAAATACTTAATTGTGAAAATATAAACCATTTGGCAGAGGTCTTCTCATATTCCCATCTATGCACCTTCCACATCTTTGCCATCTCTCCTATTATAATGGGTGAAATATCTCTACCCCTAGCAAAGAACCATTTCTCTACCTTCTCCAGAACTTCCCTCCTATAATTCTTTTTGTTCTCTACTTCAGGAGTTCCTTTACCACCATTGGATTGTCTCCATAACCACTGGTGTCTCTTATTTTATAACAAAACAAAACGACACTTTGAGTCATTTCCTAAATCCCACCCCATCTCTATTTCAATTTTATATAGGTGTGGTCTTCACATCCTTATTTATTCACCTAACCACACTTATCTACCTCCACTATTCCACAAAGACCTCTCTCAGCAGGATAACCTATGTCCTCCCTATTGCCAAATCTAGTGGCCCTGTCCTTGACTTATTTAGCCTCTGAGCAGCCTTCAGTGAAGTTGACTTGTTGCTTCTTTTTGCAACATTTTCTCTTCTTGGCTTCTATGAAGTCAAACTCTTAGATTTCCTCCCACCTTGCTGATCACATTTTTAAAGCCTCCTCTTGTGGTTCTTCTGCCTCCATCAGACTACCTGAGGGCTCTGTCCTTGTCTTCTTCTCCAACTCCACTCCTCAGTGAGTCCACCCAGTATCTGGGTTTTAAAAGCCTTCTACTTTTAAACTTTAACTACTTTAACTCCCATATCTTTTTCTGTAGGCTTAACCTCTCTTGAATTCATACTTGTGTCTAACTTACTTGATATTTCCATTGAGACAATAGCCATCTCAAAGTCAACATTTCCAAAACAGACCACCTAACATTTTGCCATCTTTCCCTCCATAAATTCTCTTGCCTTCAACAAATTCTCTCAGCTCTATGTAAAAAATATAATCAGAACCTGACCACTTCTAATCAACTTCACCACTACAACCCCAATCCAAAGCACATCTTCTCTCATCTGTATTATAATCTATCTTCCTGTTTCTGTTCTTGTTTCTCCCTTCATTCTACTCTCAATCCAGTACCTGATCATGTCACATTTCTTCTCAAAACTCATCAACAATTTTGCACATCACAGAGTAAAAGCTGAAGCCTCACAGTGGTCTGTAAGGGTCCATGTGGTACATTAGATAATTGTTCAGGAATATTCATTCTCTCACCCTTCCTCCACGAACGGAGTGTACTTTTCTACTTCTTGTCTCTGGGCTTGACCATAGAATGTGAGCAGACATTATGCAACCAAAGGCTTGAAAAGTGTTTTTGCAAATGGACTTGCCCTCTTACATCTCTGCCACTACCATGAGAAAAACAAGCCTGGGTTAGGCTACTGGTCCCAGGAAAAGGAAAAGAGATGTATAGAAGAAAACTGTTTTGTTTGAGCCCAGCTTAGATCACCCAATACCAGGAAAAGGAAGAGAGACTTGTGGAACAGAGCTGCTTCATCTGAGCCCAGCTTAGATCAGCCAACCCCAAACCAAACTTCAGATGGATGTGGACAAGTCCAACGGAGATTCGCAGAGCTGTCTAGGTAGGCCCAGTCTAGATTTCTGACTCACAGGTATGAGCTAAATAAATGCTTATTATTGTATGCCTCTGAGATCTTGTGATCATTACTCAGCAGAAACTAACTGCTGACATTTGTTAACTATCTGATCTTCTTTTCGTTGATCCCATACTTTTTTCCAGCCATTTTGGCCTCTTTGCTGTTTTTTTGACTTCAGGCATGCTCCCTCCTCAATATAATTGCATTTATCTCTTCCTTCACCTCAGGATATCCAGGGCTTACCCCCTCACTTCCTTCTGGTCTTTGCTCACACGTCATAAAGCAGACACCTGCTTATTTCTAAGGGAAAGTTGGGTATGGGGGCAAGAAGGGGGAGATGTCAAGAAAAAAGCAACTTGAGATTCAAGCCCATTGGCTTGGAACATAATTGTTGCCAAAAAAACATGAGACAAGAAGGGAAATTAGTCATTCCCCGCCCCCCCCCGCCCCCCACCAGGGGGAAGTGATGAGATTGTTTAAAGCCATACTGAGTTTGAGGTGTCAGTGGAGCTTCTAAGTAGGATTGTCTAGCAGGCAGGTGAGAAGCTGAGATTGAACCCTGGAATATTAGAGCTAGCTGGAGATTAGAAGTCATTCACAGAAAAGTGAAAGCTTCTAAGAAGAAATGAAATTTGCAAAAGACTGAAGGAAGAAGAGTACTAACAACTAAGTCTTAGGGGATTCAAAAAATATTTTAAGAATGTAATAAAACAGCCTTTTCTGATATATTTCCTAAGTCTCTTCTGCACTCTTCAGCCTCAATTTAATGCATGTGGCCTTGTTTCTCTTATTGAGAAACATTCCAAGTGCCACAATTCCAAGTGCCTAAAAGAGTTCTTGGGAAATATGTAATGAATGGACAGATAAATTAAATAACCAATATCTATAGTGCCTTCCAAGAAACATACAATCACCCAAGATCTCTCAGAATTTGTTTCACGGTATCTATACACGTTTTTAATGTTACATTTAGTATCTGCAACTTCTTCCTAATAATTTCACTGTCTAATTTATAGATCATTAAAATGTAAACAAAGTAATCCAAGGAACATAAAATAAACACTAAAACCCCTGCACCAAAGACTGTACAAAAAGCATCAGATTTAACTTGCAGCTGACAGGCTTTGGACTTCAGAGCCTTGTGCTCCTGAAAGGACAGGTGAAAGAAATCTGGGTGTGTTCAGACTAAATGACTAAGGCAGCATTACTGTCCTTCTCCAGCTGCATGGCTTGTGTAATTCCTTTTAAATGGCATTCATTTCCTTAAGCTCTGGGATGCTGAGCAGTATTTTGTCATCATGTTTTCCTCTCATACTGAAAATAAAAGAACAGCTCCTATTAAGACTAGAATTGTTGAGTTGTGCAGACATGAAAACAGAGAAAAGTGTTTCTTTTCTTATTTGGTAAATATTTTGCTTTTGAGGCATCAGTAACTAATCACAGCTGTTTCCTTTCGTTACAAATGGATTCAATCAGGTAAAATTTCAAATGAAACACACAAACCACTAGAGTCATTCCATTATACAGTACAATGGAAGCGTTAAGCCTTGTGAAATATATGTATTAAGTATGCATGTATTCATCAAATCAAACAAAGAAGCTAATGGGTCTCTGATTAGTGTTCTAACTCTATTATGGTGATACTTCCATCTCACCCTGACTCATCTAAAACATGTGAACAAAATGCTATTAAGTTTGATATACAATCTGTTATGTGCCATCATTCTGGTTAAATAAGGAAAACTGAATTTTGGCTAGGATTTCTCTCTTCAAAATCAAGGGCGCAGAAAAGAGCTGCTGTTAAGGTGAGGTACCCTTCATTTTAACTTTAATAATTTGTAACTCTTTATGTCAAAACAAAAACTAACAAAATTCCTGTTTACCCTCATCTAGGATTCATAAAAGATGTTTCCAAAGGGACTGTTACATGGATATTAATGAACAATGGCTAGTTCAATCCAGAATCAGGTGTTCAGAAAAATAAGCAAATAGCAAGTGTGTTTTTATTCAATATTTTGAAAATACAGACTTTGTGGCAAATTATAAATAAATTTCTACTATAATAATAAATTGGTACTTTGCACTAAGAAAACAGTATAACCAAAACTTCATTTCTAAAAATAAGTAGTACCCTTTGTTAGGGGTGGTTTACATTTATACATAATTTTGCCTTTAAAAAGGATGTTTGTTACAATCTAGTATATAACCACTTAGATATGTCTAAGTTCTGTTAAAAATATGTTCTTTTAGAAAATCCAATTTAATCATCTCATTCTTTTTTCTTCAGTGATTTTCTCCAAACACTGGCAGAAGTACCCTTTGATGGACAGAATGCAGAAAACTGTTTTTGACCACCCCTAGATCATACTGATACCTACAATATGGGCTTAGCTCCAAGGGAGCCTAGCTCTAATTAGTGAAGTAGGCCCACTTTAGAAAGTAACAATGAGGTGGTAACTAACAATAGTGCTAGTCTTATCAAAAATTAACAATTTTAGGTATCTTTGTTTTGGGTTTCTGTGGTTTAGGCGCATCCAGAATTTCTTCATAGTCTGCACTCATTCCCTTTGCCCAGCGACCAACTGTGACCATTTGATCTGAAAAGGAATAGAAAAGTCAGAATATAAGAAAAATAGTAATCAAATGCATCCACTTAAATTGGTATTGCTTTAGGAAGGGAACTAGTTTTGACATGAATAATCACAAGGAGGGAAGACTCCATCACTAGAGGAAAGTGAGCAATTCTATAATTGATTATAACCCTTGATTTCAGAGTACCACAGGCAATTTCTCATCCCAATTAGGGAAATGCAGCAACTACTTTGCAATGCACAAATTGATGAGAAAG
Organism: Propithecus coquereli; assembly: GCF_000956105.1. Taxonomy (NCBI): domain Eukaryota; kingdom Metazoa; phylum Chordata; class Mammalia; order Primates; family Indriidae; genus Propithecus; species Propithecus coquereli. Next base: position 1,901,232 of record NW_012155284.1, read on the forward strand.
CTCTTTCATTCTTTCCCAGAGTTCATCATTATAGAGTCAATGAATTCCAAGAGTCTGTAAACAGCAAGACTTATGAAGCATCAGTTTTAAATGCACAAGATTCCACCTGTGAAATTATACAACATCTGCTTGTCAGTCTTGTCATTTGGGAAGTGGTAATCCTCCCAGGAGGGAGAATTCAAATTCCACTTCATCATTTCAATCTCATTGCCTACAAAGTAGTAAAGACTATCTTCTTCTAGACAAGAATGTAAACAAGAACTCTTGGTTTTCAAATTTAAATGTTAGGGATAGGAAGTAAGAATGGGCAGACTTATTTGTGCAGTACAGTCACTGCATGAAATAAAAAGAAATGTGCTTTTTCCCTAAGAAGCACTGGGCTACTGGGCTATCCTACTGTCTTGCTTTCTTTCACACAGGATTACCATCATCGTAATCCAGGCAAACTAATGTAACAATGGTCTTCACTTCCTCAAAAGTCTGCCACAGGTTATTGTGAAAACTGATGAAGTTTTGATGAACAAGGCTAATATTTCATCAGGAAGAAAATAACTAGCCAGATGCTATGTGGATAACACATTTTTAATATTTTTGGCAGTTTTTGCAATCAACTCTGAATCCTTTAGGTACACACGAAGCATGTATGAGGACGCTTGATCGTAAGAATATTGAAAGTTATTTTCATATCTTTAATTTTCTCTTAGGGAACCAATACTTTTCTGTAAGTAACAGAATTGGCTCTATTAATGTAATTAATTCATCAGTTAGCAAATATAAATGCTTATGAATAAGATGCTTTATAAAATCAGGGTCCCCTAAGGCTTATTGGTCACTTTTTTTTCCAGCTGAGCATAGTTGCTAATGCTCAGTTACTCAATACTGTGTCTACTGGTGACAAAGAAGTGATTAAGTCATTGCTGCAGTAGGAAAACAGTTGCCTTAAAATCAGCAGTACCTCAATGAGTTATTAATAACAAAATGCAGCAAAAATACAGAGGAATACTAATCTCACCCTTTCCTAATGGGAAGCCCAGGGATCTCACCTGAATTCTGACTTTCAGGGCAATCTTTCTTAAAATGTTTCACAGAGCCACAAAGTTTGCAACCACCACCTATTAAAAGAACAAAGTCACTGAATAACATTTCATACTTTCATGGGGTTTTTAACATCTCAAAGCACTTTCATATCTTATTTGATCCTCAGATCCTTCTCAGCTGTAAAGGTAGCTGGAGCCAGGAACATAGGTAGGTGCCACTATTCCTTTCAATAATTCATTCTCCATTCCTTTTAATCTCAAAGAGCACTAAATCGTAGCCACCCCTGCTTCTTACACCTGGCCTTCAGGGGAGAAGTGGGGAAGAGAAGAGAGAGGAAGTGGAAGGCATTTGTCCAAGAGCCGTTGCACAGAAGCCTGGATCTTAACCATGGTTAGACAGTCAAGGGACTGTGAACTCTTGGACCTGTCAACAAAAGCTGTATGCAGATGCAATTTTCTGAAGAATATGTCAGATTCTCAGATAGTCAACGACCCACCAAAAATAAAAGTGCTCTACACTACAGGTCAGATGGGGATAAGCATTTATAAAAGGAATGAAAATGACTTTTGTTTCTGTGCCTTCCACCTGCTAGGCACCCTAATCCTAATAAAAATGCCCATCTGCCTACTTGAAGCAACATTCCAGGATTGTGAATTACAACACATGTGGCTTCTAAAATGGGTCTTTCACTTAATGGTCAAACATTATCATGATCATGCTCATAATGTTGAGTGGCCCAACAGGATACAAAATGACCCAATAGGATACAAATCTGGCTGAATTCTCACATCTGTGTGACTTACTCTCCTCGGTGCACTTTTTTTTTATATCTAGTCATTTTGGTTGACCATCCAGAGCCATTTTTGGTCATAGTCATGTTATGTGATCAGTTTTATAAGCTCAAAACTGAAATAACGCCTGTGAGCACTTTCCAGGCCCAGGCCTCTTTACTGATTTATATGCCACGGTGAAATAGAAGAGGCATTTGAATAATATATTTTAATCCTTATAACAATTCTTCTAGGTAAATACCATAATTTATCAAATCTAAGAAATCATTGATTATAAGATGTGTCATTATTTCACATACCTCTCAGAAGGAAAAAAAGCAGTTAATTATGTGGGACCTAACAATGATAAGATATGTTCTGATTTTGGAGATATTAAAATGTGAAAAAACATGCATCTTAGAATCAATAAAATATAGTTTTATTATCTCCATTTTACAGGTGAGGAAACTGAAATCAGAGAAGTTTAGTAATTTGTCAAAGTCTCACAGCTAGTGAGTGGTGGTGCTGGGGCTATACCCCAAGACTGACTGACTCCAAAAGCTATGCTTTCTCACTGGACTTCTCCAGCGGAGACCCCAGAACATGACACAAGAGGTGTATAGAACCTGGCAGCAATAGCCATAGTATTAACTGACAACGACCTCCCCCTTAACGGTTTAGACAGCACAGACTTTAATGCAGGGACCTTAAGACATTAGCTGAGCTAAAGATTAAAAAGCTATATGATCCCATGCCGGGCAATTAGCTAAGAAAAACGTTCAGAAACAAAAATGACCACAATATTGAATAGTGTATACAAGCCCTTCTACCAAAATGGTATGCTGGGTTAAGATTAATACACAACACTATTTTTAAAATCTTACATTAACTTAAGATATAATCCCTCTGCTTCTGTTAAATCTAAAGTTGAAATGTATAACATACTCTCACCAATGATGTTCTTGAAGCAAATACAGTTTGAAATATATATCTTAGTTTTTTCTGATTTGTTTTATTAATGTGTCAAGTCATATTGTACAAAAAGCCCAGTACATAGATAGCATTTGATAAAAATAATGAAATTCTCAAGGTTTTGCTTCTTATTCAAGAACCGATTGAGTGTAAAATTAAATCACGACTCTGCATGACGACTCACTGTTTTTGATACATGAGGGTAACAGTACTCACCATCAGCATAGAGTCCTTTGGGATTATCAGGACAAGATCTAGACAGGTGTCCCATTTCCCCACAAACAAAACATTTTGCAAAAGGAAATTCACCTGTAAGAATCAACAGTTCCTATTAAGTTGATAATGTATAAGTCATATAATTCACATTATTTTAAAATACTGTGAATAGAAAATATTTTTTATGTAACTTAAAATTTCACCTCACAATTTCAAAATATTAAGTGGCACACTCATAACAAATTCTGTCAACAACAACAAAAATACCCAGTCGGCTGTTCATTGGCTACTTTCCCCACCAACCAAAAAAAAAAAATAAAAAACTGAAAGGAAAACATACCAACAGCTGGGTCTACTTTAGCCTTACACTTGGTTATTTCATGCTCTGTGGACCCGCAGCGGTAACATATTCCAGTGCCCATATCTTGATTTTCAAGGGCGGCTGGGCAATCTGCAATTCCGTGACCAGGTTTTCTACAATGGAAACATACCTGGGAAAACAAAATGTGAGTTGCCACACTGAAAAACTATACCAGATTTTATCAATTCTTGTTATCAAAAATACCTTTAAAATAGTTCTCATCTTACTTAGTTTTTTTGAAATCTCAATATCTTATTTGTAGAAAAAAGTGTTTCACACATTCCTCATCAATATGAGATGTCATTTCCAACAGAGGGTCTCAATGCTTTTGAAAACCCTCAATTTATTAATTCATCAATCTCAGAAACAATGTTACATAGGGCTCTGTAGAAGGCAATTGCTTAAATGAATTGAGTAAATACGGACTATTCATTTCCTTAACAGGGATGTCTGCAGTAGAAATATGGAGTCTTCTCTAGAAGACAGACAATGGCTATAAAAATTATCACTCAAAATTAATACTTGTGTAC
>NW_012155284.1:1907401-1990560 GCF_000956105.1 Propithecus coquereli
AGGCCTTTACATTCACTCACCACTCACTCACTGACTTATCCAGAGTAACTTCCAGTCCTACAAGCTCCAGGCCTGGTGAGTGCCCTATACAGGTGTACCATTTTTTTTTTATCTTCTGTACTTTATTTTTACTGTACTTTTTCTATGTTTATATTTACAAATATTTACCACTGTGTAACAATTGCCTACGCAGGGGTCCCCAACCTATGATGAGTTGTATAATTATTTCGTTATACATTACAATGTAATAACAATAGAAACAAAGTACACAATAAATGTAATGCACTTGAATCATCCCCGAAACTTTCGCCCCTCCCCAGTCCATGGAAAATTGTCTTCCATGAAAACGGTCCCTGGTGCCAAAAAGGTTGGGGGACCACTGGACAGTATTCAGTTCAGTCACCTGCTGTACAGATTTGTAGCCTAGGAGCAATATGTACTAGGCTATACTACCCAGGTCTGTATCAGTACAGTCTATCATGTTCGCACAACAACGAAATCGCTAATGCATTTCTCAGAATTATCCCCACTAAGCAAGACATGACTGTATTAAGCCGACACTTTTAGCATTCCCGTGCAAGCAAGCACCCTTAAAGCCTCAGCTCCGGGCATCAGAAACGTCCCGTCGACACAGGCTAAAGGGTGGATCCAATGAATTGGTATGAATTGCTTCATGCCACTTTACACGCACACACCTGTCGCTGAAGAGCCTGTGACTATCACAGTGGGAACAGGGGCTGTTCAAAAGGAAGTGGATTACCCTGTCCCAGAACACAAGGGAAGGGGGAGATTCCTGGTATCAAAAGAGCGAAGTGGGGGGACCCGGTGGCCCACCGCACCACGGACTCCAGTGGGGCTGGACACCCAGTCGCCAGGGGCCAGCGCCCCACAGTTGAGGCCGATCTCCGATCCGGCCCCCGAGACAAGCCACGGAGCCCGGAGCTCCAGCCCCACCTGGCGCTGGGGGCTCTCAGGGACTCAGCAGCTAGTCCCTCTGCCCTCCCACACTTCCCACACAAGTCCCAACAGGCCAGAGGAACAAACGAGGGAACCCTACACCATCCGGAGGCTCTGAGGGTTTCATCCCACTGCGCTGTGCTGGGTTTCTTACCGCGCATGAATCCTCCAGAGCAGCTGAGTTAGCGAGCCAGAGAAGCCCGCCCCGCTACGGCAGCGTTGGCTTTCGGGACCGGAAGCACATAGTTCCTGAGACTGCGTCACTTCCGGCAGGCCAAACCCGGGCTGGCGCGAGGCGGCGCCACAGACGGGCAGTAGTATCTCCTGGTCGGTGGGTAAACTTGGCTATGGATAAGTTTGTGGCGCGCTTGCGGTTTGAAGGGCGCTGCGCTGGACGCCGAGGACACAAAGATGAAGAGTGCTCAGTGCTGTGAACTGTTTAGTGGGCGAGATAGACGGGAGGATCGGTGGGAGCTGCCGGAAAGCCTTCTTTGAGGTGGTGCTCTTTCTTCAGGACTTTGAATAAGAAAACAAAAATCTGGTGAAATTGGCTGCGGGAGGGAGCCAAGAACATTCTAAGAAGATGTAAGCTAAAGGCGCAGCTGGACTGGGTCATTACGATAGACATCTGAAAAGGACATTTTTGGGGCTCCCGGGCGGAAGGCAGTGCCTCATGGTTTTCCTGCCCAATGCTAGTTGAGCATTCAGTTGAAATATCACACTTTTTGGCCTAAAAAGTTTAAGAGGAACGTTTTAGACCCCTAAATGACTCACTGTCTCCAGATCCTTCCAAACAGATAACACCACCAGTTGTGCCTAGTGAAAAAAACGGCATTATCACATCCGCTCCCTTCACCAGGACCGCTACTCCCATCAGCACGCTCAACCCATTTTACCTTTTGAATGTCCACTTCTTTTTACCTCTACGACCACCTCCTTTATCCCAGCTTTAATCATATCTCAGCTGGCTTACTGCAGCTGGTCCGGGCATTCATTCTGCCCCCACTCCCTCAAATCCATTTTCCCTGCCATAGCCAGGGTTACTTCCGGAAACGTAAATCAGATTGCCAAATCACATTGTTTCTCTACTGCTTTAAACTCTTCCATCGTTTCCCATTGTTTTTAGGATGAAGTTCAAACTCTTTGAGACCGTATCAAGACCCTGCCTGTTTCACCAGCCCTACCTTGCACAATCTCCCTTTCTTCTTCGAGCTCCATGCATAGGGTTATTCCCTCAGTTTCTCAAATGCCACGTGTACCTTGCTATCTCCAGGTTTTTACCTATACTGATCTCTTTGGAAGGTACTCCTTTTCTTCTTCCAGTTACTTTCTATTCACTCTCCAAGGCTTTTAACATTTTATTCTCAAGTAAGCCTTCCAAAGTACCTCCCCCACCCCCGCAATACTAGACCAGTCCTCTCTTGTGTGTTCATGGCAGTTTATACTTCCTTATGGCGCTTTTCAAATTTGTAATTACATGACGAATTGTAATAAGTTGTTTATTGTATCCCTATTACCTGATACATGGTTGGTGCTTTGGTGCTCAGTACACACTAGTTAACTGAATAAAGAATAAGTACTTTGCAATGTTTGTTTAAAGCAAACTAGAAAGTGACCCGTTTTTCTTTAAAAGGAAAGATTAAAGTCAGTACTGTAGGAATATTGGGATTTGGCATGGTAAATATAACAAATATCCTAGGTCATATGGTGGAGAAAGTTTTTAAGACAAAAAAAAATCTTCTGGCTCTTGAAGATAGGGAGCTTCTTAAAAGATGTTTGATAGTGTTCCTTATACCATAATGACCTCAACCAGCTGGCTTCAGGTTGTAAGTACCAACCTAGTGACATTTCATAAAGAGGTTTTATCTTTTGTATTAATAGATGCCAAGTTCTTGCACATAACATATACCACTAGAGGGTGCATTCAACTATAACTTGTCTTTTTAGTATTATACTGAATTTTAAACTGTAGGTTCATTCTTGGAAGTGAAGGAACATCTCACTTTGTTTTTGTGGAGGTGTGTCAAAGATTAGTAGTTGAGTAAATAGGTCACAGAAGAAATCCTTTGGGATTTAGAAGAAAGTACAGCTAACTCTACTGAACATTTTACAGGTGACTGGCACTACGTTTAATGTTTTATATTCATTACTTAATTAACACACCCAGGATCTTGTGAAGTAGGTACTATTATTTTCTCCATTTTGCAATGAGGAAACAAGTTCAGAGAGCTGAAATAATTTATCCAGGGTCACACAGCTAGTAAGAGGTAGAGCCAGGATTTGAACTAAGATCTCAGTCCAAAACCTGTGTACCTTGAAGTACTGTGGAGCATTGTTTGTCTCCTTGATCCACTTTAAAACATACTTCACAAAGTTATCCTTGTCCATGTGATATTTTTTTTTAGAATGTATTTAACACTTCAAGAAATTATCTTTTTATTCAATTTTCCCATTTACTTATTGAAGTACTGTAAATATGTTATTTTCGTAACAATATTATCAGCAAGGTAAATGTTAAGTAAGGAGCAAGGTTTTGATGAAGATTTTTTATGAAGGGCTGGTACCTCATTTTTTTAAGAAATTATGAAGTGTATCATGTGTACCGAAAAGGATATAAAGCATATGAAGTAATTATAAAACACATATTCATGTAAACATTACCTAGTTTAAGAAACTGACCATTGCCAGATGTTCTTTTTAATTAATGTCATTTTTTTGCATGGGCAATACATTTTTATGTATCAAACAAAAATAGTTTTTATTATGATATAAGCTTTCTTCAAACCATCTCTCATTCTAATGGTAAGTATAAATTCTGGACAAAATGTAAAAAACAACTACCTGAGGATTCTGAAGAGTAAAAGACAACTGTGGAGGGGAGTCAGAATTTGAAGAGACAATTAGCACATGGGTGAATGTCCCTTTGTGTTTGTGTGTCAGGGTCTTTGCTCTGAGGGTAGGCCATAGTCATAAAGTGGTACAGGACAAAAAGCCAAAAATATAATAGAAAGCCCACCACCATCGTTCTGGCTGGAAGAACCAGGAAAAGGAGCATGCAACAGCCATACCTGGAGAGAGGAGGAATTCTGGAGATCAGAGAGTCAAAAAGATGAATCCTCTACTTCTGTATATGAATTCCACACAAGTCTCAAGCTGGTCCCTGAACCACACATGCACAAGACAAACTCTGAGGCTTAAAGAAATCAACTGAGATTTGAATTGCCACTCACAAAAAGTGAGACAAAGCCTATGATGCAAGTCTAAACAAATTAATTGTCTGCTTAAATTTTTTATTTAAGGAATAAAACAGAACTCAGATTATATACAAAATAACACCCATAAAATAACACCCACAATGTCCACGATAAAATCCAAAATGACTTGATATACAAAGAACTAGAAGAATGTGAAACATTCTCAAGATTATCAACAGAGGGCAACCCTAAAATGACCCACATGTTGGAATCATTAGGGTCCTTACAGGACCTAATGAATGCTGTAAATTAAGACATAAGAAAAAAATGCTGTAAGTGATTTAAAAGATAGGATATCTCAGTAGAGAAATAGAAAGTATGAGAAAGAACCAGATAGAAATTTTAGTACCGAAATAGGGTATTTGAAATAAAAATTTATGTGGTAGATTTAGTGGAATGGAAATAACAAGCAGCAGTGAACCTGATGATAGCTTAAGCGAAAGTATCCAATAGGAAGGATTAGGAAAACATTTTTTAAATGAACAGAGCCTCATAGACATGTAGGACAATATCAAAAAGCCTAATAAGTCTGCAATAAGAGTCACACAAGGAAGAGCAGAGAATATGGGGCCAAAATTTCATTTAACCTATCCCATTTTTATGGATGTCTTGATTGTTTCTAATCCTTTTCTGTTACAACAGTCCTTTCTTATCTGTGGTTTGCTTTCCATGGTTTCAGTTGCCTGTGGTCAACCACAGTTTGAAGTATCAAATGGAAAATTCCAGAAATAATTCATAAGTTTTAAACTGCCCTGCTAAGTCGTGTGGGGAAACCTCCCACTATTCTGCATTATCCTACTCAGGATGTGACTCATCTCTTTGTCCAGGATATTCGTGCTATATGTACTAGCGCGTTAGTCAGTAAGTAGCCGTCTTGGTTATCAGATTGAAAACACAAAATATATATAAGGTTTGGTACTACCCATGGTTTCAGGAATCCACTGGGAGGCTTGGAACATATCCCCTATGGTAAAGGGAGACTATTGTATAGACAATTCTGCAGTGAAAAAGTCCTAAGTGTCATTTTGCACATATGCAAATATATCTATAGTATCAATTTTCAGAAGTAAAATTGCTGGGTCAAAAAGGATATGCATTTTAAATTTTAATAGATATTGCTTATTCTCCTCCTTAGAGCTTGGATCAATTTATATACCCAGCAGCAATGTATGAGAGCACTAGTCTCCCATGCTTCCTCAAAGAGTATAATGTCACACCTTTGGGTTGTTGCCACACTGCCATAGGTGAAAATGATACGCTGATATTGTTTAAAGTTTCAGTTCTGTTATTACAAGTGAGATTGAGCATCTTTTTATATGTTTAGGAGTCATTTGCATTTCCTTTTCTATGAACCAACAGTTTATGTCATTTCCCCGTTCCCCATTGGGTTGTTGGTTTTTTCCTTATTGATTTCTAGGAGCTCTGTATATATATTCATAATCAAATACTATTTGTAAATATTAGATTTGAAATAGAGGGAATATAGGGCCCCTTCTATACTTCTGGCCTACAACTTGCTGTATTATCTATCTCCCCTGCTGGACTGTAAGCACCAATGCATCAAAATGATATGGACCCTGTGTATCTTATTGTTGCTATTTATGTCATGCTTATGTTACAGGATTGATATATAGAAGACATTAAATTTTTATTGAATGAATATAAGAAGAAAGGTAGGTGCTTTTATATTTGATAAATGAGTGTATAACACATCAGAATGTTTTAAAACCAGTTGTCTAGTGTAGTTTAAGACAGTAGCAACCACCAGAAGAAAAACCCAGAAAAGTGGGTAGCCCATTCTCATATTCATTAATAAGTCTCACAGTAGTTTTGGCCAATAAAGTTTGTGAAGTGACTTTTATCTTGCCTTTGGCATTCATAACACAGAATTTATTTGCCATCTCTTGACAGACTCATTCGTTAACTGGTATCTGTGCCACTAGAATGCATTATATGCAATACAATTGGATGCTGCTGGCAGTTTGGTGGTTTTATAAACTCAGGCCTTACTTTAGGGATTGAGATAAAAGGATACAAAAATGATATTACCCCAGAGTATGAATAAAAGAAGTTTATGCATCAAGTACTTCAGTTTTGTATTCATTTACTGCAGAACAAAATACAGTTTTAGGGGTTATATTTTGAAGTTAATTTTAAAGCATAACAATTAATGTTTATTTCCTTTTGTCCAGAAATTATCTAGGCTAATGCAATAGTCTGTGGAAAGGAAGAAGTATAAAAACACTTTAGGAACCTGTAAAGATTGACCTTAAAAAAAAAGATTGACCTTAATTCTATAAGCAGTTTGAATACCCTATTATAATATTAGTAATAATTTACATTGTTATAGGACCTTAAGGTTTAAAAATTATTTTCACATATAATTTTCAATTAATTCTTTTATTTACTTCACAAATATTTTTCAACTGGCTTGTATGTACATTTTAAGGTGCTCTTCTTGATGACTATTTAAATTCTTAATATACCCATAATAAAAAACATTAATTTGATAAATCAGTAATGTAAAGCTTATTGAGAAGTCTACCTGTGAGCCAAATACTTGAGTGAATGTTCTCTCTGCTCTTTCTAGCTTATGCTGCAGGAGTCTGGTACAACTTAGAAGGTAGGAAGGCTTTAGTTGCATTGACTTTTGGGTAATTTAGAAGAGAGGGGTTTGTGTAAAGTGGTAGACAATCAGCTCTTACACTCCCAATCCCTGTAAAAGTAGATTCTATTAAAAGGAAAACTTGGCAAAGAGAATTTTTTTTTCCTGAAAATTGAACTGTTTGAAATGGTACAACAGAGTAATTGCTTAAACCAGGGCCTGGTTGTGGAGGTAAAAGGTAGGTTAGTGTTTGTAAATACAGCAAGCTCTAACTTGTACTGGAAAGTTTTTACCAAAAAAACCTAGAACTCTTATGTAGAGCACCTGGGAGAATATTTTCAGAATATTATCCACCATCTGTATGGAATTTATGAGTAGGGAACCAACCAGAAGCAGACCAAGTAAGATTTCATATTGTGTAAAGATACTTTTGTATACTTTATAGAGTAGAACTTGGGTTTCTTGTTCATCTGAAATGCAGGATTTACATTCCAAGAGACAAGAGAATTTCATTTTCCTATGAGATGTGCTTTTTTAATTGTAAGTCCCAGAGTCCTGTATACTCAGAGGGGGAAGGTCATTTTCTGATAGGCCAGTAAAATCTTTGTCAATTTTCTGTTTGAGAGTTGATGACATTGATATGGGTACTAAGATAGATTTGGCAGTTTATATTTTGCACGTAGAAAAATTGGTATTGAACTTTTTGGAGGTAGGGGTTATCTTACTGCCTCTTAGTTCCCCTCATGATAGCTTGCATAGAGGAGGCACTCAGTATTTTTTTTTTAACCAAGCAGCATAAATTCAGGTTTGTGTTATATGTATTGTATTTGCAGAGAGCGAGAGGAAGAGGAAAAGACAAAATAGAGAAAGGGTAAAGATGGGTATAGGCTTAACGTGAAGGAATGCTGAGAAAAGGCAAAAAAGGGATAAACACTTTGGTTGCTGTAGAGTAGATGATTGTGGCATTCTTCCAGGAGTGTGATGCAAGACAGTATGTTCATACATTTGAGATGGCTCTTCCTATATGAAAGCCCATTTTTAGATCACAGGTGTACTTCATCCAATTAGATTTTCTGTCCAAATTCTCATCAGAAGATTTGAGGAAAAAAGCATAACATCAATCTCAAATGCTCAGTAGTATACTTCCAAAATATCCTATCATTTTATTATTTGTTTTATATTTATTCTCTCTTTTTAAATCATCTATTTATTTAGCCTTTCCTGCCTTCTTTTGGTTCTTTTAACATTTTTAATATTTCACATTAATGGTGCACTTTTGACTATATTATCTGTTATATTTTTGACTACTACATCTCTTAATACAGTTTTTTAAGTGATTGGTTTAGGGATTACAGTATACATGCATAACTTTTCACAGTCTACTTGGAATCAGCATTTTGCCACTATTAAGTACAATATAGAAACTTAATCATTGTGTAGGTCCCTATTTATTTTGTAGTTGTCTTATGTATTATAGCTCTATCCTTTGAAAATCTCATCAGAAAATGTTATAATACAATTTTTGTTTTCAACCATCAAACATATTGTAAAGAATTCATTAGGAAGAGCTTATTATTTATACTTATTTAAACACTTAACATTTCTGTTTCTCTTCCTTTGTTCCAGATTGTTCATGTTTTCTTCTGGTATTATTTTTCTTCTGTCTGAAGAACTTCCTTTAGCAATTCTTTTAAAGCAGGTCTATTGACAACAGATTCTCTTTGGTTTTCCTTCATCTGAGAATGTCTTCATGTAATTTTCATCCCCGAAGGATATTTTCACCAGACACAGAATTCCGGCTTGACAATTCTTTTTCTTTTAGTACTTTAATAATGTTCCACTTTCTGTTGGTCTCCATTGTTTCTGATGCAAAATCTGCGGCCATCTGAATAGTTGTTCCCCTAGCAGAAATGTGTCATTTTTCTTTGGTTGCTTTTAAGACTATTTTCTTTGTCTTTAATTTTCAGCAGTTTGATTGTGATATGTTTGAGCATGGATTTCTTTGGGTGTATCCTGTTGGGATTCACTGAGCATCTTGAATCTGAGGGTTTAGGTGTTCATCAAATTTGGTAAATTTCTAGACATCATTTCTTCCATGTTTTCTACCTTGTACTCTTTCTTTTCTACTGGAATTTTGATGCTATGATTATTAGTCTTTTTCTTATTTTTTTTACAGGTACCTGAGGCTATGTATTTTTTTAAAACTTTCGCTTTTTTTCTGTTTTTCAGATTGAATAATTTCTATTGCTGTGCCTTCATGTTCACAATCTATTCCTTATGTCATCTCCATTCTACTATTGAGTACATATAATAAATTTTTAGTTTTGGTTATTGTATTTTTTAGTTCTAAAATTTCCAATTAGTTCTTTATGTTTTCTATTTCTTTGAAAAAGAAAGTTGCTGAGACTTTCCATTCATTTTAAGAATGCTTTCCCTTCTTGGAGCATTTTTTAAAGGCTGCTTGAAATCTTTGTCAGATAATTCTGACATCTGTGTCATGTAGATGTTAGTGATTATCTCTTCCTGTGTGGAATGAGATTTTCCTAGTTCTTTGTGTAATGAGTAATTTTGGATTATCCTGGCATATTGAATACTGTGTTATAAGATTCTGGCTCTTGTTTAAATCCTACAGAGAAAGTTGACATTTTTGTTTTAGTAGTTAGCCTGGTCGGGCTCAGGCTGCAAGTTCTAACCAGCCTTCTGTGTACTGTGGTTCCAGGGTGACCTCAGCTTTCAAAGTCTTTGTAGTGTTATTTGGATCTGTTACACATTTACACTACCCAGTGGCCAGTCTGGGACATGAGCAATTGTCTGTCCCATAGTTTAGTTCTCAAAGTCTATATGTACTATTTAGGGTAAATTCTATGCTTGGCACAGCTCAGAGGTGGGTCCAGGATTTCATAAACAACTTTAAGAATCACTTTCCTGAGATCCTTCCCACCCTTCCCCACGTACTCTTCTTGATACTTTTGGTCTGGGGCTTTAATTGCCCTACCCTGCTTCCTGTAACTCTGCCTGTGTCCAGGGCCAAGTGGTGGGAGGATTGTTAGAAAGGAAGAAAAAGTATAGGGGTTTGCCCCACCTTCCTGGGACCACAGATCCTCCAATCAGAAAAAGTTTCCTTCTCTCAGAGTTCCGGCTTCTGTAGGCTCTTGTTGCTGCTGCTGCCACCCATGCTGTGGAAATGCTAGAGGACTGCAGCTTGAGAGAACAGAGAAAAAATAAAAGGAAGAAGGGAGGGGAGTGGTGGAAAGGGGGAAGGAGGAATAGAAAAAAAAGAAAAGTGGAGGATTTCTCCTACTCTAAGTGCTGGAAATTCAAGTTCTCACTTCTTGAGACAAGAAAACTTCTGTAGCTCTCTGCCCAAATGCCCACTTGCAGGTTTGGGCTATTGTTGAATTCACATGGGAAACAAATTGTGAACTTACCACTGGTTCAGTGGAACTTCAAATTCTGGTCTGGCTTCTTCCCCAAATTTCCTGCTACTATTTATTAATATTGTTCATTCCTCAGATTGCTGATGTGTGTATCATGTTTTATAGCTGCATTTAGTGGGAGAGATAGAGTGGAATGGAGTGTGCTTATTCCATCTTACCTGGAATTAGAACCACTACAATTACAATTTTAAATTCTCATTCTTGCCCAGATTCTCTCTGGTAAGAGGTGCTTGGCCAGCCTAGCTGAAGTGACCAGTAGGTGCTGCAGAACTAGGAGTGTCCAAGACCCAGCCTGAGTGGGCTGTCCCTCTAGCTGAGTCTCACACTAGAGTGAATAGCTTTGAGGCAACCACTTTAGCTACAGAGAAATTTGGAATGGAAGGCAGTGAATATGGAAAGGAAGGCTGAGGCCAGATTTTGCAGAATTAAAGTGTTTTTGTTAATGTGAAATTAAAGTGTTCAAATTTTATCCTTTAGAGCTTAAGCAGTGAAGGACTGGGATAGTTTTTTAGATCAAAGAGTAGATCCCATAAAACAGATTTAGAGAAAAAGGTTGTGTATGGAAAGTATACCTAATGAAGTGCTCAGCACCTTCTGGACACTAACTGAACTTTATTAGACTATACAGAAAAATAAGCAGAAGAGAGAGGAAAGGAATTAATGACTCTACTGTTGGAAATAAAAATGAGATCCAGACCAGTGACATTCTAACATCTTCTTTCTTAAAAATTTGTTAGTGATTTTTTTTTTTTAGCTGTTTCAGGATCCTTACAATAAGGTCCATGGGTAATAGAATTACGAGGTTTTTTCCTTCTTTATATATCATTTTACAATGAATTCTTCAATGAGTTTATATTACATTTAGATACGTTATTAAAGAGTTTTTAATCCATAGGGGTTTTGACACAGCACATGAGAATTTCCAATTATATATTCATAGAAATATATACCTTTTAAAATCCTATCTTCTTGTTTAAGTCGCAGAGAAGTTGATTACCATAGGACACAATACTAGTGACAAGAATTTTGTTACCTGACATGCACATGGAGATGGCCCTGTATTTTCATTTGCATTGTTGTTTTTCTCAGTAACAAAGTTACAATGAGTACTGCTTTATTTCTGAAGTGAAAGAAAATCTATCTGAAGTGTGTAGCAGGAGAAACCCATTAGTGGAAATTGCTAGGCAATAAGGAGTAGGAATAATATAAAGTTTGTGTTCTCCTCTGAAAAATCTTGAATCTTTTTCATATTCTTCATTTAAACATGACCAAGAATAGCATTGGAACACTACTCACAAAAATGATGTATCTTTCTGATTCTCATCTCACCCTCTTCTGTTGTATCTCTCAAATTCGAGTTCCTAATCATGCTTTTTTGTAGTTAGAGCGTTAAGTGCTTCAAATGAATACTTAAACCTAAATTACAAATAAGTGGCAAAATTTGCAAGCTCTCTTGTAGTCTCTGAAGTGAGTACTTCCTCCTCCTTCCTTATGTCTGAGGAAATGATACCTGACATGGGTGTTAGACTGTCCATTCAAAGGGAAGAACAGGAGGTTCTATAGTTACAAATGGAAATTCTATAAAATGGGATAGGTGATGAAAAAGTGCTTTTTGAAATCTGCTGTTTGCCAGTACCTTAGTGTAAATATATAGAAATGACAGAGTCTCCTTGCCTTTAAGCAGCCAACAACTCGGAAACCACTAATAAGGTGATAAGTGTTATACAATAATCAGTGCAGGAATTACAGTGGTAGTACAAGTTACAGATAAATTACTTCTTTCTGGGGACATTTTGGATAAACTTGACAGTAGAATGTGTTTCAGACAACTAGAGAGAGGGATTAGGGAGGTTATGAGGAAGTGTCAATATAAAAGAAATACACGTACCCACTCTAACATCTTCTCCAATAAACTGAAGTGCTTCTGTAAACGAGCCTGACATGCACTGACATACACACAAGGAGAGATAAGGATTTATCCTAGTACTTTATAAAAGGTCAAAGTGAACACAACCAAGTAACCAAAATATTTAGTATGGATTTAGTAACTACTACATAAGATAACCTACCTGTATGTCTCTGGGTAAAAATAATAGAATAATTAATGATTTAGGATGAACTAATTTAAAAGGACCGCATAGGAAAAAAGCACCCTGCCAAAAACTATGGCATAGCATGTAAATGATCATGGGAAAAGAGGTCCCAAAAATATTTTAAGAAACATTTATGGGCCAGGAAAATGTACAAAGTCATATTTGTATATATTCCAGAAGATATGAGAGTGTGATGGTGAGCTGTGTAAAGATGAATTGGACACGGTCCATACACCAGAGGAATCCATAATCTAGTAGGGAAGATAGACAGGTATGCTAATACTTCCCAAAGAGTAAATAAAGGAGGGCACTTGTGGGATTTTGCCCAGGGCAGTGCAGTGTGGAAGTCACCAGCAAGTTTTCAAATAGGAACGTTAGCTACATTGGGTGCATGTGGCTTTTAGATCTCTAAACAATGAATCTTGGAGGAGGAGATAGAGGGACTTGTTTAAAGATCTAACCCAAGGTACAGTATTCAATCTCAATGTGTTGCCACTTTTCCTGTGGGTATTTATTTTAAAATCTGCTATTTGGAATGGTGATGATGGTTACACAGCAGTGTGGATGTGCTTAAATGCCACAGAACTGTACACCTAAAATGATCAGAATGGTAAATTTTATGTATGTATATTTTGCCACAATTTTAAAAAATTTAAAAAACTAATGTTTAACCTTTTTAAGAGTAGTGTTTTCTTTATTCTCTTGAAGCTCAGTTTTACATCTGTACTATTTAAGAAGTTCTTAAATTTAAGAATCAAAGTGTTCTTCATATATAGTTTCCCTTTCTTATCACAAAACACATTATCAATTTGAATTTAGAAAGTTCTATTTGTGGAACACAAAACATTTCAGAGTAATAATAGCCACAATTTATTAAGCATCGTAAGCTCTAAAGCTTCCCAAATAGTTATAAATGGTAGTACTTGTTAAATACTAATATTCATGAATAGTAACCCTCATTTGTACTTGGGGAAACTAAGATGTGGGCAGTGTAACTAACATTAAATTTGTCAAAACTGGAACTAGAATTTAAAATGTCTACTCCCTTTCCTGTGCTCAGAGATACGGACCTGTTATCTTGCTGAAATTGTCTAAAGTTTCATTCTGTTATCTGCCAGGCTAATATTAAAGTACACATTGATACCTTTCCCTCCAAATTTCATATACTACTGAATCTTATAGTAGCCCCGTTTTGTTGGAGATGGTTGGACTTCTCCCCGCAAGTCATGATGAATATAGTCCTAGCAAAGAAAAACCGAGATTTTATTGGCTTGGAGAAGTACTAGCAACTTAAAAGAGGGGAAAACAACATCACAGCAGTATGGTGAGAAAATTTGGGATCTGAGAGAAAGATTGTTTAGTTTCTATTTCTAAAAAACAGGATGGCAAAAGACAGATAAATTGATCTCAGTTTTGATTAAGCTGAACCAATAGGCCATTTAAATGAATATTAAAGAGATGTGCCAGGGAGTATGTTGAATATAGTGTGTTACTTAAATAAAACCTTGAATAACTAAAACTTTTACCTGTCTACCAAAGAGAAATGTGACTGCACTGTTAACCAAATTGTTGCCAAATGAGTAAAATGTATAAAAGATTTTAATGCCAGCCCTCTTTTAGTCATTAAAGTCTTCTTGTGCCTCGTTAATTTTAATGATAAAATCTAGTTCTGATTGAAGCGCACCTGAATGCAGTTAGTGCCTCATCAGTACTGATGAGTTCCAAGTCATTCAGGCCATATCTGCAGAGTGCTCACAGATTTTGTGTCTCTGCTTACATGTTTGCCCATGTCTTCAGCAGTGCAGCTTTTACATTTCAGGAGCCCAGTGTCTTCCTTTTTCCCCTCGCTTACGTTATTTAAAAGAGTTTTCTATTTTAATAGTTGCTCTTATGCTAACAACTGAGTTTTATGCAAACAAAGATATTGTAGAGATGCCAAAATTTGACTTTCTTCTCCAAATCGTCGGATATATATAGATATAGCCTATATGAGTCAACTGCATTTTTGAAGAGTAGGGAGTATGATATATATAATAAAAAATAAATGACAAGATCAGTTCATTGAATTTCTTTTGTAACTCTAGGTTCCATAAAACTATTTTAAAAAACTTCTTAAATCCTGCTTTAATTACATCTCTCAAACTGGATTTACTCGTTTTCAGATACAGGTTATCTTTACAGAATGAATACATGATTAATTATGGTGCATGTCTTTAATCCTTGATCTCTGGTGTGGGTATTTTCACAGCCCGCAGATAAGTGATTCATTGAACATGTGGGCCTGATGCAAGGTCAAGCAGTCTAACCCCATCCCCACCATAGGAACAAACAAGAGGATTTGGATATTAGCAGCAAATGAGTAAAGTTTTCTCCAGTGATGCTTAAGCCTTACTCCTCAGGTGTGATCTCTTAATCCCCTTTTCCTAGGTTCCATGATAACCACTTGCCTTCTCTTTACGTAGGTTTTTTACAAAAGAGTAAAATGAAGTTGACTTGCCTTCGTTTTCGGAATTATGCCATTCTAGTCTCGCCTCCCAGGTAGTTCTTTGGTTTAGTTTTACAGATGGCTCATCTCCATTTTGTGCAGATTTTTGTAGTTTAATTCTCAAATGCAAGTCTTATTTACCTTTTGTTTTTAAGGTTTTGAAGCTCCCTCATATATGTTCTCTCTCCCAATATAATTTTAAACCCCTGGATAGTTCCCTGCATAATGAGAAATGGAATAAATATTTCTAATATAGAGAAGTGGTGATTATGCCATTTCTACCTTGCCTATCGAATACAGTAAATATTCTGTAATTTATAACAAAGTTTTCTCCATTGAAATTGAATAACAGCTATATATCCCTGATTGACATTAAAAAATTATACTTGATCTAATTTTAAATTTTAAAAATTGGTTATGAAATATTTTTGACATTCAAAAGGAATAAAAGACTTCTCGTGTCCCTGCTTTTATGCAACAGAGCAGGGAGGAATAGGTGAGGCACTTGGATACCTCCTGGTACCTACTACCTTGTCCCATTGTAACCAAACAGATTTGTGACACAACCTTGGCCTGAGAGGATGTAATTGCCTAGGCATCAGGACTGAATATTTGGCTCACAAAACAAGGTAAGCCACCAAGGTCTGCCAAGGTAGTTAGATGAAGGTGAGGAAAATTTAGAATGGCTAATGGAGGAGGTTGAAGGTGAGTGCCAGCAATGGGAGCTTTCGTTCATACCACTAACCTCCCTCTTCTAAGGTTTTCCTTAGCAAGAGAGACCCATGAAAGTCATGGAAGAGCTTATCCCTGAGATAAATTTGTATGGTGCACAGTGGACTGTGGTGACTATAAAAATATATCACTGAAATTTCCTCTTGCAGTTAGCATAAATGACTAACATCCCCAGTTATTCCTCCTCAATGTAACTATGGATATAGTTGACTTTCCACAAATACTGTCATGTATTGCACTTATCTCAATGATAAGAAATGATATTTTTCTCGTTCATTTCTGGTTTATTAATGACTTCAAGGGTTTTTTTCAGAAGATTAATTTTCCCTTCCCACACTGTTAAAATAGGATCAGTTTTCCTTAAAAGTCATGGAAGGAGGGAGTTGTACTTCTATGGTGGAATGTGTTCCTAACAGACTCACTCTCCTGCATATAAAAAATACAAACTCCAATTAAATTTTTAAAAATTGGCCGGGCACGGTGGCTCACGCCTGTAATCCTAGCACTCTGGGAGGCCGAGGCGGGCAGATTGTTTGAGCTCAGGAGTTCGAAACCAGCCTGAGCAAGAGCGAGACCCCGTCTCTACTAAAAATAGAAAGAAATTAATCGGACAACTAAAAATATACAGAAAAAATTAGCCAGGCATGGTGGCACATGTCTGTAGTCCCAGCTACTCGGGAGGCTGAGGCAGGAGGATGGCTTGAGCCCAGGAGTTTGAAGTTGCTTTGAGCTAGGATGATGCCAGGGCACTCACTCTAGCCCAGGCAACAAAGTGAGACTCTGTCTCAAAAAAAAAAAAAATTATATAAGAATTCTGGAGATTGAACTAAAGTAGGCAGATTTTGGAGGATATTCAAATCTTTGAGGACGAGATCGTACAGTGTACATTTTGAATTTTGTAGCATTGGCTTTCATGGGCCACAGACATGGTACGACATGGAATAGCTAAGACTCCAATACAGAACCCACCACTTTTGTGGCCTAGTGAACTAGGAGATGGAGGCTGAGGCAATCATAGCCATGTTCTAGAGGAGAGAGAGCCAGAGAAGTGGAGGTCCTAATTCTTTGGATAAACTCTGCTGAAATCTTTGCTTGGTCAACACATGAATCAAGCAGCTTCAAACCAATTAACAGCTGAGGCTTAAAGAACTTAACTGTGTTTTGAACTGCCAGCCATTGCAGAGGAGACTGAAGTTTGAGTCTAATCAAGGTAATTGCCTATTAAAAACATCAGTCATTCTTAGAGGACTACAATCAAACCCAGATTCTATGAAATATAACATTCACAATGCTCAGGATACAATCCAAAATTACTTGACATACAATGAACTAAGAAAATATGACAAGAAAAAAGACAATCAACACAGGTTTACCCAGAGATGACCAAAATGACCCAGAGATATAACACAAGACAAGCAGCTATTCTAACTGTGCTCAATGAATAAAAGATGTTTACAATGAATGAAAAATGAAATATCTCAGCAGAGAAATGGAATATATATTTAAAAAAAGAACCAAGTGTAAACTTGAGAAATGAAAGATACAATATCTGAAATTTAAAAATCATTGGTTGAAGTCAGTAGCAGAATAGGACAGAGGAAAGAATTAAATAACTTAAAGATAGAATAGAAATGATCCAATCTAAAGAAGAGAGAGAAAAATGATTGAATAAACTGAAAAGAGAAAAAAATTTATAAAAAATAGACAGACATTCAAGGTCCTGTGGAACAATACCAAAAGGTCTAATATAGCTAATTAGAGTCCCAGAAAGAAAAGATATAGGGAACGAGGAAGAAAAAGCATTTGAAGAAATAATGGCCAAAAACTTTCCAAACTGGTAAAAGACATAAATCAACATACTCAAGAAGCTCAGTGAACTTCAAATAGGTGTAAATGTGAAAAAAGTTACCTACACACATTATAGACAAACTGCTAAAAAATACTGTAAGCAGACAGAGAAAAATGACACATTACATATGTATAGAAGAACAATTATTTGCAAAACCATGAACTTTTCATCAAAAAATATGGAGATCAGAAGACAATGGAACAAAATATTTAAAGGATTAAAGAGGAACAAAAAAGAAGGAAGGAGAGAATTTAATGTTTATTGAGCCAGTTAATTAAGTCTGTGTTTTCCAAAGTGAATTT
Source organism: Propithecus coquereli (assembly GCF_000956105.1). Lineage (NCBI taxonomy): Eukaryota > Metazoa > Chordata > Mammalia > Primates > Indriidae > Propithecus > Propithecus coquereli. The sequence goes on from NW_012155284.1 coordinate 1,925,116, forward strand.
TGTCCCATTAATATGTTTTGAAATCAATTTAGTGGATTATAATCAGAATTTTTTAAAACTGGAAGAAAATAAGATAGTCTAGAATAGAAAAATATCAGAGCGCATTTTAAATAGGGTAAATTTTGTTACATGAGACTTTATTTGGATTATACATACATTCACTTGCACTTTCATATATGTGCATACTGGGTTCTAATGCAAAATATATTTCTTCCCATAGGTTACAGTAAAAGAAAAAAATGTAAGTCACTGCCTTAGATTATTTAATCATCGTAAAACTTTGTAAGGCAGGAATTATCTCCATTTTACGAATGAAACCAATACATTATTAAGTTAAATAATTTGCCTATGGTCATATAGCTGGTTAATGGCTGAACCTGAATTTAATGTAAATCTTTTGATCTCAAAACAGCTTCTTTTGGCTGATTTCAAAACATTCAGACATGCTCTTGTGTCATGTTTGGCATGAGGGAAGAATAGCTCAGTCTCCATAAGCAGACTTATTGTGGCAGCCCAGCAGTCAAGAGGACTCTTATTTCTCCTTCCCTCATGGAAGAAGCCAGAATGATTTGCCTCAGATACAAGGAATATAGCAAATTTTAAAAGGCCTGTGACTCAAAACTATGCTCTGTTCATCATTCCTTGATGGAATATTGATTGAACTAGACCTTAGTAAACAGGAACTATTTGCATGCTGTGTCTACTTTGGAAGATATGGTATGCAATTAGAATTTTAATTAATAGTTAAAATTCCCTTTATCTCTTCCAATGGACTCATCTTTCACATAAAAGATCTTTTATTTTCACTGTAACTTTGCCAATGTGCTTGTCTTCTTGTAGCAAAATTAAAACTTATCGCAACTTTACAAACAGGATCATATCACTCAAATGCTTGGCAATGCTTGAGGAGAAAGGATATTCTTGTATCCAAGTTAAGTGCTGTTACATAATCTGAAAATTGTATGAAGAGCTGTCAGGAAAGGATAGTTGATGAATATGGAGGATTTCAAAGAAAAGCAAGGTGGCAGATCGAATGTTTAGGAATCCATTGTAGACTTGATTTAAATGACCGTCTTTAGTTACAAATATTTTGTTTTTAAAGGATAAAGTTGCACACGAGTACATTCCTGATAACACACTAAAGGTCAAATAGCCTTACAAATCAAGAATTTCAAAGGTAGATAATTTAAAGATTAAGTACTAAAAATTTATGAGCAAGCCAATATTGAATGCAAATATCAGTGTGGTTAATGATGAATTAAAACTAATAGTTAAGGGTGAGAAATGAATTAGATAAGAATGCAGCAACAGAAAAAGAGAGATGTTATCTGGAATTCTCTGTATCTTAGATATTCAGTTAATTCTTCACATTGATGATGTTGCTGGAGATGCTGTAGTATAGATTATAAGGCTTGCTTTCTTATATGAGTAGCCATATATTTTATGACAATGCTTGTTTTTCAACTTTTCTAAAAAGATGAAATATTGGTGTATGTGCCTATCTGGTCTTTTTTCAGCTCATTTATGTGTATGTTTCTGTAGCTGTACAAACTTGCCTTCATTTACCGTTCAGTTCATAAGACTTTTAAGAAGAGGGACCATCAATCCTGTTGGCTTGACCTAAAGGATGCTGTTAAGGGATATTCAGAGATAGATTATTATAATATTATAATAGTGATTTATTTCTATTATTCATTCAGCAAATACATAGCACTTAATATGTATTGAGAAATTCTAAGTGAATTTTTCAAATATTAATTAATTTTACGTTCCCAGCCTATGAGATAGGGATAATCATTGTTCTCATTTCATACAGAGGAAGCTGAGGAGCCTAGAGATGAAGTCGCCCGATGTCATATAGCAGGAGAGTCGGGAATTCTACTCCAGGAGTGTGTCTGTAGAGTCAATGTGCTGACCATGACACCCTTTCTCTCTCTGTGCTGAAGAATGTCAGCCGCTGTGTGAGGCTGTGATCCCTCCTTTGTCTTCAGGCATTGGTTGGTGGCACAGCCCTTCACCCCATCCCCTTCAGGGCACCCTGTGTGATATCCCGAATTATACTGGTATGGTTTCCTCTTCTGAATTTCTACCACATAAAAATTTGTCACTCAAAAGTTAGAGTAGTGCCTGTTAGCACCAACATAATTGTATTCTTTTCATACTTTATTTTTCTCAATATAGCAGGAGGGAAGACAAATGCTTACATCATAGCACCGATTTATTTTAACTCCAGCACTTAACAGTGCTCACTTACTATAGAATGCAGAACTCGATCTCATTTCTGTTGTTCCAACTAGCAATATCTGTCTTTTGTGTGTGGAGCAGTTTCATAACTGGTTACATAATTGGCTCCCACCTCTTCTGTCATGTCCCTTCAGGTTGCAGACGTCACAGGATGGATGGAAAATAACAAGATTCAAAATAAGGATCTGCGTGCTGAAGGAAGAATTCAGCTTTCAAATTATGCTAAAAACATTTTCAGTATTTCAGACATCAAATTTTGAATTGTTTCTGAGAGACTAAACATACAAATGGACAATGACTAAACCATGTATGACAGAGGGGTCTCACCCACAACCTCTAAAGCAACTAGTCCAGGAAGCCAAACCACAACCTATGTAACTATGAGTCCAGGATGGTCGGGACTTGGTCAATGACTGCCAACCTCCCTAATTTCTGCCCATGCTTCCGACTCAGAACCAACCACATAAAGCCAAATATGCTTCCCAAACTAATCCCATAGGACATCCCACTTCTAGTTAACCTGCCTCCAACTTCCCTGTGCCTGCAACCCCAATCAGAGCAGACCTGAAGCCTCCCCTTTCCTTCACCATAAAGCTTTCCCAAGCCTTGGCCTGCCTTTGAGTCTCTGCCAAATGCAAGTGATGGTTGGTGGCTGACTCACTTGCTAGAGCAAACTCTGAATAAATAAATAGCCTCTGTTTGTCTTCATTTGTGTAGTCTTTATTTCCACACAAGAGAAATAGTCTCCTCTTGCTGGACTTCCCAGAAAATTGTTTATTATATTAGTTCCTCACTAATGGTGTCCATCAGGGATTTGTTAAAGGGTTGACTGTGTTTAACCTCTAGATAATCAGAGGGTTATCTAGATGTGCATGTAAGTGGTCTAACAAGTGTTAGTTTAATCACTGCCTTAAAGTATTTTTGCCTATTTCGTTACTTGTAATTGGATGTGTTTGCTCTTCTTAGTATTACTTAAAAATCAGAGAAACAAACCAAAGATATTTAGGGAGAGTTTTATTGTAAAGATAGGCAAGAGCCTACAATTTTACATTTTTCCAAGTCTACAAAAACTCTCAGAGTAGAGACTTCTTTCTGTCTGTCATACCAGCAGACAGATTATTTATAAATTGGGAAAGGGAAAGTTCACTTTCTGCTAAACTGAGGCAGAGGTGGTGGCACCTTAATATCTTGGCCTTTCTCCAACTTCTTTTCACAATCCACCAGGTAATTGACTCCATCGATGACTATCTGCACAAGCTCAACCTTTGATAGTGAAAAAGATGAATGATTAATTTGAGTACAAGACACCTGCAGGGCACTGAGCAGCAGGACCAACACTGGAATAAATGAGAACTGGCCACTTAGATGGACTTTGGAACCATTTCTTCCTTCTCACCATTTCCCTAAGCGGCTGTGGAAGGAGAGTTGTCTGGAGGTCCTTCTCAGAGATGGAAGGCAGAGATATCACAAGGGTTTCTCTCCATCTCTCCTTGATTAAGATGGGGTTATTACCCTGTATGTCAAGCTTTTTTATATTTGAAAAACATTAGTTTGCATCTCACTTTTTTTCCCATCAATGTCTGCTATAAAATGTCAGCATTTGTTTAAAAGTAAGACACCACAATGACAAAAGTAAGACACCCTTGTATTGTTCTTTGGCCTGCATCTGATTTCTGACCTGCCACAGCTACCTATCTGAGCACTATGATACCTGATCAGATATCATCATTTACACAGTGGGTATCTTTCTGAAAAATTGCTTAAAGTCAAATGTTTGGCAACTAAATCATGTTTGCACTGTGCCAGGCAAGTTTATTAACTAAAGGAAACTTGGCAAATTATATTAAACTTTCTAAAATTCCTGATTTTTAAAAAATATGTTAGAACTTTGGTTTCCAAATATTTTTTTTTCTTAAACCACAGCACATCTACCTATGATTTGTGTCCCCTGGGATCGCCTCCCAAAGAAATTACTTGCACTGTTCCTAAGGAGACCCAGATGAAGGTAGTAAGCATTAGTTAATCCCAGACAGCCCTAAAACACACGATACAACTCATGAATGAGCAGGAAGGACAGAAGGAATCATCGAGTGTTAGACCTTAGACATGACAGAGTCTAGTTCCATCCCCATCTCTTTTTGTGCATAAGGAAACTGAGGCCCTGAGAGAGGGTTGAACCAGAAAGCCAGTCACTACTAATTAAGAAAACACATATTTTCTCCTTATCCAATTGGTCCATCCCAGTGTCGGTGAGAGTGTGGTGAGATGGGTCTCTCATTCACTGCCAGTGGGACTGTATCTTGGTAGAAATCTTCTGGTAGAAAATTTGGTCATAAACAGCACCCCCTGATTTTTAACCCAGGATTCCTTTCCTAGAAATATATTCTAACCGAGTATCCCAAGAATGGAAAAACAAGCACCACATGTACTCACCATCAAATTGGTATTAACTGATCAACACATAAGTGCACATATAAGAATAACATCTATTGGATGTCGGGCAAGGGGGAGGGGAGAAGAGGGGACGGGTATATGCATACACAAAGAGTGCAATGCACACCAAGGGATGGACACACTTGAAACTCGGACTTGGGGCAAGGAGGGGGAGCAAGGGCAACATACATAACCTAAACATCTGTACCCCCATAATATGCTGAAATTAAAAAAAAAAAGAAATATATTCTAACTGAATAAATCTGAGTTGTGATTAAAGTTATATATAGAGAGGGTCAAACAAAATATCAAATAATCAGGAAAACATTAAACAGATAATAGACTATCTTTACTATGCTGTCATTAAAAATCATGTTTTTGAAGAATATTTAATATTGTGGGGAAATGCTCATGATATACTACATTGGGAAAAAATTGTGTTATAATACGAAATATGTGTTATAATAACAATGTTTTTAAAAGTTTTTTGAATGATTATAAAAAAGAATGGAGTGCAATTTAGAATAATATTCACAATGGTTATCAGGATTGTTGGGCTAAATGGGTGGTGTTTTAAAAAATATTCTTTGGGGGCAGGTGTGGTGGCTCACATCTGTAATCCTAGCACTCTGGGAGGCCGAGGTGAGAGGATCACTTGAGCCCAGGAGTTTGAGGTTGCAGTGAGCTCTGATGATACCACTTGCACTCTACTCAGTGACAGAGTGAGACTCTGTCTCAAAGAAAATTAAAAAAAAATGCTCTTTGGCATTTTTCTAGCTTTTATATTGATTGCCTATTAATTTACAGTTAGACTTAAAATTTTTTAAAGCACTAACTACCTTGCTTTCCAGTAATAAACATCTAGTTAATATTAGACTTCAACAGGGCTAGGCACCCAGATTTTCTTTATTCACTATATCACACTTATACAGTCAACTTTAGAAGTTGTATTTACAGCCACTTCTTCCTCAAGTACCTTCCTTACCAGAGCTGGGAGCGCACAAGCTGATTTAATTGTTTTGAGTGTTTTCTCCTTTCTTTTTCCTCAGTTTATTGGTAGGGGTATCAATAGGTAGTGAAATATTCAAAAACTAGCAAGGAAGAAGAGAGAGCTTTGATAACCCACAGATTTAATAACCAGCATTGAATTATTAAGTGTTTTGTTATGAGAAGAAGAGGCTTTTAAATTAATGATAGGCATGATGTGTTCAATGTGACCACATCCAGATAAGTTGGTATAACTTAGCATGCTCAGTATTTGCTTAGTATTCAGCTGTATACTCCTCAAGTGTGTTTTTATGCCTAATCTAATTCATCACTTCAGACCTACACATTGTCTATGAATCTTATTCATCTTAGGTATTCATAGAATCTGAAGGATGAGCATAATCGCATGATCTTTTTTTTTTTTTTTTCTGGAGACAGGGTCTTGCTCTGTCACCCAGGCTAAAGCTCACCCACAGCAACCTCAAATTCCCAAGCTCAGGCAATCCTCCTGCCTCAGCCTCCACAGTAGCTGGGACTACAGGTGCACCACACCCAGCTGGTTTTTATTTTTTATAGAGACAGAGTCTTACTATGTTGCCCAAGCTGGCCTCGAACTCCTGGCCTCAAGTGATCCTCCTGCCTCAGCCTCCCAAAGTGCTGGGATTATAGAAGTGAGCCACTGTGCCTAGCCTTAGCACAATCTTATCTATTCCTAGTGCATACCTTATTTGTCTTTTTTAGCCCTAAAAATAAAAGGTTAAAAACTATCAAGTATCTAGAAATGCCAAAGTGAAGATGATAGTACGTAGCCTTCACCAAAGGAAATTCAGAATCAAGAGAAAATTCTCCTATTTTACCATCCTCAGAGGGATAGAACACATTTCTGACTTTCTAGTGAGAAAATACTGCTGTTCCTTTAGCATAATAGAGCTCCTGTCTGCTGAAGATTGCTGGAATAGATCTCAGTGACAGGTTGGTGACAACTTTCCCGTTGTGAATTCCTTTACTTGCCTAAAAATTCTCAGATTACACTGTGTTTACCTTTGTGCAGTTATTTCCCATGGAACAATAATACTACAATGAAAAGCTAACATGACTCAAGACTCCATGGGGGAAGAAGAGGTCTTGAATTTTTTGGAAAAAATAAGACTGTTTGGGCTACTTCTCTATTTCCTCTTTGTCTTATGCTGAGTTTGTCAGATTACGTTAGGAGAGTAAGAGATGTTACCTCCGATCGACCAATTCGATCTATGTTGGAAATATCGTACACGTCTGCCACTGCTGCAGTGTCCACACCGCCTGTGCCGCGTTTTTGGAGTCTTAGGTTCTCCAGGATCTTAGAGAAGCGTGGATCCTAGGACAAGGGATAACACTTAGTATCACAATAAGCAAAACTGATTCACCATCATTGGCACATCCACTTAGAAAAGGCATATAATGGGAGATTATAACAGTTAACATTTATAAAGCATTTATTTACCATGTACCAGGCCACCGCGTTGGAACTTTTAAGCCTTAAAACAACCCACTGAAGTAGGCATTGCTTTCACTCCCATTTCAGAGATGAGGAAACTGAGGCTTAGAGGAATTAACTTGCCAAAAGTCACACAGCTAGAAGGTAGCAGAGCTGGAATTGAACCTGGGTAGTATGACTCCAACCTTGTGTTCTTAACTTCTATACCCTTCTTTTGACATCTAGAGGCCAGCTTTCATGTGTTTATTATTCATTTATGTAACATTTGTCATTGTATCAACAACATCATGAAGTTAAATCACTTCAAATAACTTTCTTAACATCGAAATTTTAAATAACAAAAATTTTCATGTTATTCTTTGTTTTTTTGGCAGGAAGCACATTTTCTAAAATTGTTTTAAAGTATTTGATTCACTTGGTGTGCTGCGGCAGAAACTACTAGTAGCCCAAGAGAATCTATTTCCTCTTCTTCCAGCGTTGGACCACTGACTGAAGTTCCTGCCGATGGAATGAACAGAGGTGATGTGTGCCACTTCCAGGCCCAGACTTTAAATCTTTGTATGGACACACCTGCATGCTCTCTCCCCTTCCCACCAACTGGAATATGGGGCCTGACTGTGACCATAGAAATGGGGACAACTCAGCATCACCTGGAAACTAGTTAGAAATGCCAATTCTGCAAGTGGGCCCCAGTGATCTGTGTTTTAACAAGCCCTCCAGGTGATTCTCCTGGAAGCTCAAGTTTGAGAACTACTTGCACTAAGAGAGACAGAGAAAAGAGATGGCAGGAACCTCAGGGAGCAGAGCAGAACTGCCCGCCTACCTATCCTGATTGTTACATGAGGGAGAATTTAAAGGTCTTATTCTTGAAGCCACCATCCCTTTCTCACAGCCCCTTAACCTTTTATCCTAATACAAATGTCTTTTGAGGCAAACTTACCCCTCTCTTTGCATTTTTCTATTATAGGTGAGAAAGTAAGGGTTAAGGAATGGGCAGAGATGTTTTATCCCTCCACAAAGCAGCCACATCCAAGTTGATCCTGGAGGGACCCAACGGGGCTGCTGGTCAGAAAACATTACCTTGCTGAGCTTTGGGATCTTAACGTGGACGCCAGCTCGTAATCCTGTTCCGAGGTTCGAAGGGCAGGTCAGAATGTAGCCTAGGCGCTCATTCCACATGAACTCCCAGCCTCGTTCTTGGATTAACCGTTCTACCTACAAGTAGAACAACAGTGAACAAATGGCAGAGTTCTCAAATATCCATTCATTCAGCACATCCCCAACACCAGGGAGAGACATGTATACCCTATGTTTGGCATGAATGAAATTTAGATAAATTTACAGTACTCCTTTAATGGAAAATGATACCTCTTCTATCAAAATATTAAAGTGATCCAACTAAATTAAATGAACCATGTAAAGCACTGAACACAGTACCTAGCAAATACTAAGCACTCAATAAATGTTAGTTGGTGGTATTATTATTCACGCCAAGACGGTAAAAGAATATAGGAAGTCTCATCAGGAATGTCTGTGGTCAGGTTACATCTTATATCGTCTCCATCCTTAGAACAGCCAAGAGCAATATTAAAGAAATCATAAAATAAGTAATGATCCACAGACTTTCCCAAGCCATTGTGGAATGGAGAGGAAAGTACAGGAGCTTTCTAATAAGAGAAAATCAGCTATCTTCTGAAGCTTTACCCTGGAAGTTCCACTCCAAAATAATGCTTTGATCTCTAGAAAAAAATTAGCTCTATTTTGAAAGTTACCATTGTCTCTTCCTTCTGGACAGAAAAATATTTTATTTTAATGAATATTCAGAAACCTCTGATAACATCTTACTTCTTTTAGTCCACGACAGAATCGCTCGAATACACGTTTCATATTGCCTCCTTTTTCCATGGAGATTACTCTGGTGTGGTCTTCCTCATTTATCCAGATGAGAAATGTCTTATCATAATTATGCCTAATGAAGAGAGAAATATGGTGTTGAGTGTTTATAGCATTTGTTTCAACACGTGAAAACTCCCATTACCTCCCTAGCTTGATTGCTTCATTTCACCTTCATTTCTTAGATGGCCCTAACCACTTAATTGTGCCTAAACAAGTGCCACAAAATAATATTACTTTGATAGAATGAATAATAAGACTGACTCCAACCCTTAAAGATGTCACATTTTTGCCCAACAAGAATATAAACCCCTTAGTTCCTCAGACTAGGATGACAATAATTCAACTATGATAACACTTGGTTGGCTTTGACGCTAACCAGAGTATTTTGTCTCCTGACATATTCAACCAAAATCTTGTGCTTATATAAAAAAAGCATTTGCCTGCAGCTTAAGATGTTTGACATACACAAGATTTCACATATGTCTGTTATATAGATCTTGCCTATCCACCCCAACTGAGCAGCTGCTCATTTCGGTTCCTTCAGGTACACTCATATAATAACCTACTGAGGTATAGGAGTCAAAGTGGACTGAGGACTGCTGGCCAAGATAAAATATGTATACACTAGATATTCATTCTTCCTTTTAGGGTTTTTCTTAAATCCTCAATACTTGTTTTTCATTTTTTGTTCTTTTGTTTTAATGTCATTCATGAAACAGATTCTCTGTGAGGTCAAATAATATGAAGCTAATTTTTTCTTAAAAAGGTAGTCTTTTTTCTCATGCATAATTCATGCAAACCAGCCCACATTCCTACATGTCTTAGACACACCACAATACTTAGGTATATATACACATACACATAAACACACACAAAATTTCCAAATAGTCTATCTTCTCCATGTAGCTCAAGCCGGGCATGCTGTCAACCGCAGTTCACAACAACTTCAGGTTAGGACAAGCAGGCGATCCGAAAGAGCAAATGTAAAAATGCTACATCCATACCAGATTCCTCTGGCATCTGGCCAGTCACGGGCCATCCCAGCACATGTTAGTAAAGGGGACACTGGCTTATCAAACAGAAAGTGGTCCTGTAGGCCAAATGGGACAAAGCAGAGAGGAGAGACTGATGAGATCAGGCATGACTGCAAGTGCCAGGTAACCAAGTTCCAACTCACTTACAATTGCTGAGGTCTCTTAGGCAGTGGTTCTCAGCCTTTGCTGCCCACTATCATAACCTGGGAGCTTTAAAAAATGCTGATGTCCAGTTCCCATCCCTGAGAGATTCTGACTTAATTGTTATGGAGTATGGTCTGGGCATTGGGATTTTTAAAAGCTCTTCAGGTGATTATAGCATGCAGCTAAGACTGAAAACCACTGGCTTAGTCCAGATGGAAATGCTCACTACAGCACTCTGGAGTGTGTCTGCAACACCAACACCAACTCCAGGCAATGGCAGAGGAGCAATGAATGAGGGTGCCATTCTGAAAAGTCTCTTCTACACAGCCACCATTCTCTATGTTTCTAGCATTATTGGCTCATTTATTATTATAATTTCTTTCATTGAAAAGTATTAGAGTTGTATAATAATGACCCATAAGTAAAAATAGCTACCATTAATTTAATGCTATGTGCCAGACTCTATGCTATGTGCTTTTAATTTATTCCTTTAATCCTCACAACAACTCTATGAAGTGTGATTATTCTATTTTGTAAGTGAAGAAAATTGAGATTCAGAGAGGTAAGACAACCTATCTAATATCACATTGCTAGGAAGTCACAGAGCCTAGATTCAAACCTAGATCTCTGTGACTCCCAAGACTGTGTCTTTAACCGCTTCAATATACTATGCCACACATCAGAATCAGTGTCAAGAGACCGATATTTTACTTGCTGTGTATACACTACTCACACTTGCATAGCTATGTACATACTCTATAATGAGACATACAGATAACATAGAGTCAAATATGATTACACTGAAGTAAGAAATCAAATGGATATGGGGAGAGGAGTCCTACAGTCTCTAAGAACTGGGAGAGATCAGAGATTTGAGCTGGGAGAGGATTGTGAACTTTCACTGCCTGGAAAGCGGCAGGTCCCCTAATCAGGAAACCAGAGTGGCTACTTGAGGTGCAGGTGGGCTTGTTCTGTAACGGGGCAAAGGAATGGTTGGCCCAGTGGCCACAGACCAGGAGATCGAGGCCCATAGACCATCTAGCTGGCCTGTCTGGTTTGGAAATGGAGCACATACGACATTTGCATCTTTTGAAATGACGGAATTTTGTTTTTGCTTTTCTTTGGAGTTTAGTTAAAAGTTTTAACTAAAACACCATCCAGTTTTAGCTGTGCTGAGGGGAAAATAAGTAAGGGACTTGGGTTTTGTCTACCCTAGTGCCAGAGAGAAGCCGTGGAAGACAGACACAGCAGAGGCAGCAGGAATCAGCTCCAGGAGTCAGGGTAGGCCTTGCACGTGGAGCTTCCCTTCTACCTTTTCCTAGCTTCCAGGATGTTCTTTGGGTGGGGCAGTGCAGACTATCTGCCAAGCACAGACAGGATGTCCACACCTAACTGTTCCCATTTTTCAACAAGCAAGGGGACCCTCCATTCATCTTCACCCCATATCCCCAGCCCACCAACTCCCCATTGGAGTTTCCTATGCAGATGCTATCCATACAATATTTCCGTGGTTTGACAAGTGCAATTTAAAGCCTCATCTTCCTTCCTTATACTGAACAGGTAGAAGCCCCAGACCTGGCCCAGCCCTCAGCAGAGCCGCAGGGACGGAGCCAGCAAGCTTCCGGCCAGGGCTGAGGGTGGGGCTGAGCTGGAGGCGGGGCCTTCCCGCGCGGTCCTGGCTCTCCGTCCAGCCCCTCCCCGGCAGCCCCACCGGCCACTCACGTCGATGAGCCGTTGCTGGTCCTGCTCCGTCATCTCCGACAGCTTGTAGTAGCGGCCGGCCAGGTCCCCCTTGAGGCCCTCCAGGGCGGTGATGGCCACGTTCTCCACCTCCCTCCGCTCGGCCCGCGTGCAGGCGGGCGGCAGGCTCAGCCCGCGGATGCTGCGGCCCGTGCGCACCCGAGACGACAGCACGTAGCGCTCGTCGAACTGCCCGTGGGTGACCTGCCAGCAAAGCGTGTGGTCACTGCGGCCTGCCACGGCCGCAGCGGGTTCCGATGCACCGGCCTGCGCTTTCCCCCGGGACGTGTGCACGACTGCACACGCCGCATGTGGGACGCAGTCGGGAACTCTTGGGGCAGGGGCCTGAGGTCAGTAAAGGGCAGAGCTGTTTTCCACAATGCGGTCTGGGAGCCTTTACCCTCACTAGGCGGTTTGCGATGGAAAAAGGAGTGGCTGTAGGAAACGCTTAAAGTTCTTAGTGACCACCTCTACCCTCATGGTATTTATTAAGGAAAACAAACACTTTGGGATCTTCCTAACCTTTGTGGCCCTCAAGGAAGTAGGCTGTGCCTGAGCAGTTCCAGAGCTTTCAAGGGGCATCGGGCCCAGGGCGGGGAACCCCGCTCTCCAGGTGTCCTCGCCGGGGCTCTGGAGCACTGGAGGGTAGAGAGGGAGGCTGGCGCCTACCTTGGACGCGTCCAGATCCGTTGGGTGCTTCATCACCCTGGGGTCATAGCCGTTGTGCCTTAGTTTGATGACGGGGTCAAAAAGGTCAGCAAACACCTGCGGGAGCGAAGATATTTCTGTTTCCTGTTTAATTGGTTCACCTACTATTAAAAGGTCTTTCCAATCACTTGTCCCTTTTTATCTTAAGGGCCAAGTTGATGCCCTCCTTCTCTGAGATTCTCAGTGCTACCATGCAGGAAATGGGTGTGAGAATGGATTGGTGGATAATAACAACAAGCTTCCACCAAAGAAAACCTTTAGAGGAACCTTGCCCCTTGAGAGAGGGCAGGGCCACTGAACTCTGTCATCTTAACCTCCTCCCTAGTGATTCTGCCAAGCTCACTACCATCAGACTAAGAAAAATTTGTGGTTAAGAATTCGAGGGGTTTCCTATAAGTTTTTGCTTTTGTGGGATAAAAGCAGCTACCATATAAGAGGCTAAGCAGTTTTGTGCTCAAAAGAGAAGCTCAGATTCTAAAGTTTAAGCAACATTAAATTCATGGAAAACCTGACTGCACCAGAAGAACACTGCAGCAGGTAGGGCAAAGCAGGGACCTCTCACCCTGTCAGGACCTTCCCCAGCCCAAAGGGTCTTGTGCAAAATCTATTCTAAAAACAACACAAAACAACTTCAGGTATATCCTTTATAAAAGAGCATTAAGAGAAGTTGTAACAGAGCACCCTGCAGTCTCTGGGAGCTGTGGAAAATGGGGAGGGAGCCAGCTCTAGTTTGGTCCCAAACCAGACCCAGAGCTGTATATAAATGAGCTGCCAGTCTTGTTTATTGAAAATGGCTCCCTCTCTTCTCTCCATGGCTACCTTCCGGGGGAACTGCCTTCAGCTCCCTGCAACAGAAGTGTACGAAGAGGGTGGACCTGAGGGAGGAGGGCTGCATGATGGAGAGGCTGCTCTGCAGAGAGGGGTGCATGGTGGCTGAGCTCTGCTAGTACCAGATCATCTTGTGCTTCTACACCAAGGATGAGGATGCTGAGATCATGGCATTTGTCCAAGAGACTTAGTCTGGGCTACAGTGGCTGTCTAATCAGTAACAGGAAGAGAATTCCTAAACTTAAGGCACACGGAACCCTCTTCCCAACCCACACCCATATAAAACTCAGCCACAAATGCACCTGCCCCTAACATCTTATTGGTGAATACATAACATCTGATTTTTTTTTTCTGTGCCAACTTATCCCTTTGGCAGGCTCAGAGAGCTCTGTCATGCAACTCATTCCTCCACGGAGAGGGATAATAGAGCTGCAGCAAAAGAAGCTTTGTCCCTGAGAAGCTGTAGACCTCATTGTTCCAGAAAGCATTCCAGATGGTTCTGCTGGAGCTGGCTTCCACAGAGAAGAGGACTTGGGGACTGTGCACTTCCACCATCCCAGCACCCCTACCTCCCCACTGCGGAATCAACAGCCCATAGTTTTACCTCATAGGACTCCTCGTCCCCAGCCACCATGCCCACAGTCTTTATGAAGGGGTGGCCAGGGTTGTCCACTCCTGTCTGGATGCACTGGTCCAGGGTGTAGCCGTTTGGCGTCACCTTGTTGCGGAGCTTGGCGTAGATGGCAGGGGTGAGGCACTCGGCCATGCAGTTGTTGTGCTTGCGCAGGTCGGGGTAGTCTGCGCTGTGCGGGGAGCAGAGGGGCGTTCAGCCACAGCCCCCGCGGGGAGCGGCCCAGGGGAGGACTGGGTCTCTGCCCATCCTTCCACCAGGGTCTCTTCAGTCAGCGTGCACAGGACACTCGGCTAGAGCTGCCTGGCGGTCTTAACTTAAGTGAGACAGGCTTAGAGAAAGTAGTCCCAGTGAGGTGCCCGAGAAAGGGATAAGGATCCCAGGATGCTTGCTGTGGCCGCCCGCAGACTGTGGCTCACGGATAGAGGAGACAGGGTGAGGTGAACAGAATTAGCGAATCAATTGAGATCCTATGCAGACTTCCTCCCCGCCACCCCGAAACCCAGAAGCTCTGGTAAAACTTTAAGGAGAGCCATATTGTGGTCCTTTAGGTCCCCGGTGCAGAGGCTAGAAACGCTGCAGGTGGAACTACATAGAAATTCATTTATTTCTCTGTCCTTTGCCTGTAACTCAAGCTCCCCCAGAGGAGGGGCTTTGGCTGTTTTTTTGAGAACAGTGCCTGATTATTGAAATAGGCGTTCAGTAAAAATCTGTTGGAATAATAAAAAATCAAATGGAGTACTGGCTTACCCTGGGGTATGCATTGGTTGAAGAATAGGGGACTCAGGACCACCGCAGGCTCAAACACAGTGATCTCACCTCAGGAATTCCTGATACCCTCAGACACCCTCATTTCCACAAGAGACAGTAAGTGTCTCTGAGAAGCACCTCAGGGTTTTCCTTGTCTCTCATGTGCACCTGTGTGTATGGAACCCGTGACGTTGGCACACCACTCAAACTCTGCTCCGCCCGTGTGTCTCACCCACGGCAAGGTTCCAAGGGCTGAGAAAATATGTCTATTTTCATCCCCTCATGCCACTCCTCCACTTCCCATCTGCAGTGTCCTTTAAAGCTGATACTTAAAATCAGCACCATGACATCACATTTTCCCGAAGGTGGTGGAGTGGTGAGAGAGACAGGGGTCTGGAATCAGGGGGCCTAGATTTGCGTTTGGCTGCATCAGCTGTGTGAACTTGGGCACGACTTAATTTTTCTAAGCCTCCATTTCATAACAAAAGGATGCTACGATGAATAACAGATAGTCCATGTAAAGTGCTTAGCACACATAAAAGTGCTCAACAAATGTCAACTATCGCTATTATTACTGTTCGACTGGACTGCAAGCTCTGGGCAGGAATGGTGATGCTGTACTTCCTTGTATTTGCCCCGGGTTGTGGGGCTTAAAGAGTCTCAGTTTGACTTGGTCATCCTCAAAGGCAAAAGGAAGGACGCTTGTTGACAGTTTCCAGCAGGGGAAAGCATGTTTCTGGCTGGCATTGGAAGTTCTGTTGAAGCCAAGAGGCCTTACCTGGGGGGAAATAGCTTGTGCTGCTCCCGGGAGTCAGCACACACCTTCTGCCGGTTCAGCAGGTACCCGGTGGTCAGGGCACCGGTGCCCATGGTAGCAAACAGCAGAGAAGCACTGCGGCCAGTTAGCAACTTAGAGAAGGTACTGGCCATCGTTGCCTCTTGGATGAGTGTCTGGAAAGCAAAGAAACTGGATTAGAAATCTTCAAAGGACGACCCGGAACCACAGCATAGAGATCAAAAGATAAGAGAAAGAACTGCAGGAACTGTAGCCCTCTTTTGGTGTGTTTCGTTTTTCTATTTCTTCCCCTTCCCCCCTCCCCCTTTTTCATACTGCTTGGGAAAATTTGGATAGTTTTAGACATTGTTAATGTCTAAACTACCTGAAATACATGCCATTTTCTCCAGTAATATGATATAAAAAAATAAACAAAAACAGTGAATTTCTACTTCCAGCTGTTTGACAGACCAGTGATCCTTTGGAGTCTGCCACTGTACAACAACTGGACCCTGAATAGGATGGATTTCTGGGCTTCTAAGAGGTACAGGAAATCTCTGAGGCCCACCCTCCCACTCCTCTCACCCAAAATGAGCTCTGTATGAGAGCTCAGAGTAATAAGCTAGGGGCTTGGGTTACCTTGAGGGTGGATGCCTATCTGAGCACTAAGGTCAAGGTGGCAGCAATGGGGGTTGGGGCCTGAGTCTGGGACTCCCCCATTGAACTAGGACCTTTGAAAGGGGCTAAAGTGGCCCTAAGGCAGCAGACTCCCATCCCCTAGCTCCCAGCAGAAGCAGGTTTCTCAGATTAGGCCCTGGATTCCTACAGATTGACATTAAATGACAAACTCCCAGTCAGAGATCACTAAGCACATAAGGAAGTACAATGAATGAGAGTCAACAGAAGAAATAGATTTAGACCTCCAATGACTGAAGATACTGCAGTTGCCAAACAAGAATGTAAATTAGCTCTAGATAGAATGTTTAAAGAACTAAGTGTTGGAGGCCGGGTGTGGTGGCTCACGCCTGTAATCCTAGCACTCTGGGAGGCCGAGGCGGGAGGATTGCTTGAGCTCAGGAGTTCGAGACCAGCCTGAGCAAGAGCAAGACCCCGTCTCTACTAAAAATAGAAAGAAATTGGCTGGAAAACTAAAAATGTATAGAAAAAATTAGTCGGGCTTGGTGGCGCGTGCCTGTAGTCCCAGCCACTTGAGAGGCTGAGGCAGGAGGATCGCTTGAGCCCAGGAGTTTGAGGTTGCTGTGAGCTAGGCTGATGCCATGGCACTCTAGCCCGGGCAACAGAGTGAGACTCTGTCTCAAAAAAAAAAAAAAACTAAGTGTTGGAATCATATTTATGAGCAAGCAACAAGAGACTATTGAGAATGACCAAGCTGCCAGGCACGATGGCTCATGCCTACAATCCCAGCAATTTGGGAGGCTGATGGGGGAGGATCAGGTGAGGCCAGGAGTTTGAGACCAGCGTGGGCAATATAGAGAGGCCATTTCTACAAAAAATAAAAAAATTAACAGGGTGTGGTGGCACATGCCTGTACTCCCAGCTACTCCGGAGGTTGAGGCAGGAGGATTGCCTGAGCCTAGGAATGCAAGGTGGCAGTGAGCTATGATTATGCCACTGCACTCCAGCTTGGGTGACAGAGCAAGACCCTGTCTTCAAACAAAACAAAACAGAAAAAGAAAACAAAAACCAACCAGACTTGAAAGAGAACCAAACTGAACTACTGGATATGACACAACTGAATATAGAATAAATGAACTGGAAAATCTATCGTAAGAAATTACTCAGAATGTAGCACAGAGAAATATGAAAATAGAAAACATGAGATATAAGAGAGCTGATGGATAGAATGTCAAAGTCAAATACACATCTAATTGAAATCCCAGACAGAAAGAATAGAGGAAACAGAGAAGTCATAATTAATGAGAAGTGGCTGAGACTTTTCCAGAACTGATGAAAGACAAGAATCCATGACTCAAGAGGCACAACATCACTCAAGCAAACTAAAAAGAAATTGACACGTAGACAAATAATAGTGAAACTGTAGGATATCGGTGACAAAGAAAACACAGTTCATCAGGAACGACATCAGTTGATTTTTCAAAAATGAGGCCAGAGAAATCATACTTTTAGAAGCAATAATTATCAACATAGAATTAACAATCTAGTCTAACCATCTTTCAAAAATGAAGAGTGAGAAAAACAAATGCAGATAAAGAAAAGATCAATAACAAAGGAACTACTAAATATATATTTGAGAAAGAAAGGCAATGACAGCAGAAGGACACCCTGAAATGCAGACGATGGATTAAAATGTGTAAATCCAAATAAGTATTTATATAATTATCAACAAGTGTTGAAAATCAGGATAAACACACCCATGCAGATACCCTGCAGAAGGGCAAATGAGCCCCACAGTGTCACCAAGCAGGGAGCTGTATAACGTGGGTCTTTGAGTGGAGAACAAAGGAGCAGGTAGCTCTCAGTACTCTCTCACTATTTGGTCTCCATGATGCCTAAATAAGGAAGTATGGATTTCCTTAACATTTGGAAGGCTCCAGGATGCAGCTGCAAGATGCTCCAAGCTTAGGTGGATCAGTTGCTTCAAAGAACTTGGGTTGATGTTTATGGCAGTGGATGAAAACCTGGGCCACCCAGTGAAGGAAAAACTCCTGATAAGGTGAATCATCACCTGGAAGTCTCCACTAAACTTGAAGGTCTCAACTAAGAGCATCAAAGACCTTGAAAACATTTAATAAGTTGTTTTTCTACGTTATCCCAGGAAATCAGATTATTAGACAGTTTTTCTTCTGTGCTAATGTCTGCAAACAACTCTTTCAATCCTAACAACAGCATATATTACTAAAAACAGACAAAATGAAATGATCATTTCTTGACGGTGTCCTGGGGACTTGTAGTAACCCAACATTAATCTCGTCACTTATACTTTTTTGTCCCCTACTAGGTTGTAGTCAGTATCCTTCCAAGAATAGGTGAGGGCTCTTCAAAGAGTTGCACCAATGCTTCCTGGCTCTTGTGTGTGGCAGGCAATACTAACATACATCCTTTGGGCTGTCTCATCTGCTGACACATCTTCGAATCCACTTTCTGAGCAGAGAGGCAATACTGTCACTCTGAGATTTACTGTAGAACTCACCAAAGTAAAAGAAGCTTTGCCCAAATTCTTTCCAGGCAATACGTGCCTTAAAGTAATCCAGGAAGGACCTGGTCTCCTTAAGCTAACAGGAAGTGCATTCATTTCTGAGGCTGACCCAAATGTCTTGATCTTTATTTTTCTTTCCTTAAATTGCCTGTGCACTGCTATGTGTCCATACCTGAGTCTGTTTGAGAAGATAAGTCTTAAGAAGCAGAGTCAGGAGAAAGGGGAGGGAATGGTCTCCATGCATAGCCCAACACAACTGGTAGTCATGAAAGGTCTTCCTTCCTATGAAGGCAATGTGGGGGTGGATGTCTGGCTCAAAATATTAATGTTTGAGATGTCACCATATTCATATTTTAGTTTTTGGAAATAATATTCAATTACTTCTAAGAGTTCCAGCATTGGCCAGGCACGGTGGCTCATACCTGTAATCCTAGCATTCTGGGAGGCCAAGGTGGGAGGATCACTTGAGCCTCAGGAGTTGGAGACCAGCCTGAGCAAGAGCGAGACCCTGTCTCTACTAAAAGTAGAAAAAATTAGCCGGGCATGGTGGCACATGCCTGTAGTCCCACCTACTCAGGAGGCTGAGGCAGGAGGATCACTTGAGCCCAGGAGTTTGAGGTTGCTGTGAGCTAGGCTGACGCCACTGCACTTGCCCGGGCAACAGAGTGAGACTCTGTCTCAAAAAAAAAAAAAAAAAAAATAGAGAGTTCCAGCATTGCACTGATGTCTGAGCAATAATGGACGATTCATGCCAGTGACCCTGGGGAGGCATTGGTTGTAGCCAGCAACACAGTCCTGGAACTGAAATTCTCAAGTAATCCCTGCTCCCTTGCAGAGAATTGACACAGACTTCAACTTTTGATGAAGCAAAGAATTCCTGCCTCCTTGACTCTGTTTTACTCTCCTCAAGACACACAGAGACATTGAATTTCACTATCAAGGTCCCAATTGATAAACTTGGGTGTGAGATTGAAACAAGGGTCTTGTTGTACAGTCTGGTGATCTGGAAATGGCTGTTCCATGCTCTCCAAGGCCCCAGAGCCAGGCTTGCAATGAAACCACGTTCTCTCATGACTAAGCTAAATCTCTATTACATATTAAAGTTAGTCTTTAAAAAGCTGCACAGGCAGAAAGTTGCTTTTCCCTGTTACCTGGCAGGCCCCAAGTATTACATAAGCATTATCTGTGGCTCAGGCACTGCTCAGAAGAGGCTTGACTGGTTATTTGCACACATGATAACATGTGGCATAAATAAGTAAAGCTGGGAAGATGTTTGTATGTAAGAGGTAATCTGTGCCCACCAACAGTCAGTATTTGGCTTTGCCTAGTTTCCAAACATGGTTTTATAAGTCAGTATATCTTGTGAAACCATTGGGACAAAAGCTTGGAGCAAAAAGAAATCTGAGGCTCACTTGTGAAGCTTTTAAAATTTTTTTGATTCCTCTCATTCTTGAGCATTATCATAACTTACTGAACTGTTCTGTTCAGAGATCACTCGGGAGAGGAGATGAGGGGGCCAGAGCAGCTGTGGTGTTTATCCCTGGGATAAAAGCTTCAGCATCCAGACACCCTCACTGTGGGCTCCACTCCTGTAGCCAGGGGGTTTGCAAACAGCAGGAGCATTTCACATACATCTTGCAGAAAGCACATATCTGCTTCCTAAAATGTTTCTCTTTAGAGATGTTCGTTGCTGGCTGATCTGGCCTACCCTTTGGCACATGGTGGGCAGTTAGGACCATGGCAGGCAGATGCTGGTCCACCAGGACTCTTCTCCCAGGGAACCCCGCCTGCTGGACATGACAAGGCTGAGAGCAGCTGGCCTCTAAACCTCTCTGCCTTCCGTGTTCCTTCCCACCACCCCCTCAGCTCTCTGACTGGCCCTGTTCTCTGGCCTCACCCCCCACCCCACTGTGCCCACTCGGTTGGCACCTGCTCTTTCACAAGGATCCCAGGAAGCCTCAGGTCAGTTAGGGTCTCAGCTTGGCTTCCAACCCCAGCAGGAAGCATGGAATTCATTCATCAGTGAGTCTTTACTGAGAGCCTGCTACGTGCCAGGTACTGTGCGAAGTGATATGCGAATCAGTAAAAGAAACACAGTCCCATCCTTTGGGGTCTTCTAATTTTACTTTGGGAGATGGTCAAGAAAACAAATAAGCAAAATCATGATAGGTGGGGATGAGACAAAGAAGGACATTTGCAGGATGTGCTGGCTTCTTTCAAAGTCTCCATGAGACCTAGAGAGGAGGCCTGGCCCTGGGGCCTCTGGTTTCTGCCCAGCTCCACCATGGACACTGCTGCAAACAGTGGTGATGTCGTACCCTGAGCATCTCCCCATGTTCTTTTCAACTTCAAGAGAAGCTGCTCTTGGGCCTTCCATGTGTGTCTTATCCACACAAGTAATAGTTTCCTTAGGAGGAAAGGAGGAACAAGCGGACAGCCTGCTGTACCAGGCACACTCTATGCTGTTGCCCCATTTCGTAGATGAAGACAGATACTCCTCTATGAAGTTAATGACTCGCCCAGGGCCACATGCTAGTGAGTGACAGAGGTGCAGTTTGAACGCACACCTGTGTGACTGCGTCCTGCTGTCAAAGCCCATGGCAGCTGTGTGTTGTGAAAAAGCTTCCCAAGCACAGGCGACTGCCAAGCCCAGCTGGGTTTGGGAACCCTGCGTGTTACCACCTGAGCCTCAGCAGATCCTTCTCTATAATGGGCACGACGAGACCTCTCCAGGGGGTGCTGTGGGGATGAAGGCACAGGTTGCAGTAGGCGTTGAATAAATGTAAGTCCCCTCCCCTAACGGCCCTGAGGCTATGGGATCACCATCGCCCCCTCCCCAGGCTACAGCCGATTACCCCAGCCAGCACTCGTCTGCCCCTTCCCTGAATGCTTTTCAATTTTAGCTCACATTTTTACCATTTAAAGTGTTTCATTTGTTTTACTTTGTCATTTCTCTGAGGACCAGACTTTATTTCAGAAGGTGCTTATCACATACTTTCAGATCTACTGATCAGCCTCTGAAAACCAATCAGAAAATGGATTTGACCACCTGGGCCCCCCGGTTCTTCTTCCAAGCCCCACCCTCACAACGCGTCTCCAGTGAATTCTGGCTTCACCAGCAGGTCCCCCACTTGCCCACCTCTGACTTTTGCTTGGGTGTTTCCTTCTACCTGGAATATCCTTTCCATCCTTGCACACTGGGTCAAAACTTCCTGTCTTTTTTTTTAACTAACATTTACTGAGCTGCTGTCATGAGTCCCACATCATTCTAGGGGCCTTGCAAACATTACCTTCAGTCTTTGCAACAATCCTGTCAAGTAGGCATTATCGTGTGGATGGGGAAACTGAGGCTCGAGAGAAGTGAAGTGACCTGCTCCAGGTCTCCACGCCAGTACGTTGGTAGAGCTGGTTGAACCCGGGCTTGTGTTTAGCCCTGGATTCAGGTTCCTTGTGGACCCCAGCACCTCACACGCTGCCCTGCACTGACCGGCAACTGGAGGGAAACCCTGCCTTGCTGCTTAGGACTTGTGGAGCCACCGGCCACTTAACTCAGTTAAACCCCCAAGACAGCAGCTCCTAGGCACAGGATTGTCACCTGAGAGCATATGACTCCTCCCAGAGTCCCAGAATATAACCAGCCTGTTCTCCTTCCGTGTCCTTCCCTGCTGAAGTAGCACGCATGCCAGGGATATTTCTGCCCGCTCCACTCTGACACTAGGTGCCCAACGTGCCTGCCAAGCCATGCAGGGGTGCTGGGCCAGCCGGCATCTCTCTCAGGTTTTCTCTCCCCTTCCCTCCTTTCTCCTCCTGCACATGTGGGGATTTCAGGAGGTGAGGAGGAAGGTAGTATCTAGCTCCACCCCATCGAAGCTATCTGCCTCAGTTTCCCTACCCTGGAACATCTCTATGGCTCCTGCTTTGAAAAGCATTGCTCACAGCATCTGGGCTAAAATTGGGCTGAACACCTGGGCTCCAAGCCAGGGAGATTTTGTGGGGGGCTCAAGAGCCCTGGCAGAGCCAAAGGCAGCACTATCCTGTTTACTCTTACACTGCCTTCTCTATTAAAATACAAGGACAACCACATGAAGCCCGCGAGAGCTGCACATCTTTGTCCCAGGCAGGCATACGGGGAGTCTGGGTCCTGGTCTAAGGGTCTTCCCTGGTTCCGTGACATCTTGGAATGTGGAGGCCTCAGGTTCTGTCACTACCTCAAGCCTCAGCCTCCTGGTTGTCCTGAGCACCTGGGTGGGGACCGCATGTGCTTTTCTGCTGCCTCAGAGTTATTTCTGGGCCAGCTGTTCGTGGCATCCATGTGTCTGAGCTCCTCGGCCAGAAGGCAGGTGGAAAGCTGGGGGGAGGACCACGTGTCAGCTTTCCACCCAGAGAGTCACCCCAAAACAGAGGACGTTTGGGGGGTTGGACCAGCTCCACAGAACTCTCTGAACAAATTCCCAGGACAACAGTCTCCTAGGCCACCAGCAAATGGCTGTCCCCTCCCTGTTTATGAGAGCAAAGGGTTCACGTTACCTCACGACCACTGAGTACACGGGCAAAGCTAATGGGCACCCCTGGGCATTTCTGTTCCACTCAGCAAGCAGAGAGTCATAGGCAGGAGATGTTTAGAGTCCTACCCTGTAAGACAGAGGCCTTTCCTAGGCCTCCTTGTGATGAAGATGGGACCAGACTTGTCTCTCAAAGGTATTAATAATAAATTGTTGTCAAGAAAATAGGAAACTAGGAGCCGTCTAGTCATTTAAACTGCTGTGAAGGAGTGGGTTGCCCTCCTCCCTGCCCAAGGGAAGGAGTCTCTGAGGCTTCCCAGGCAGGGGTGGGTGTGACCCCAGCAGTCACCTTCGGGCCTGGTCTCTGCGGGGTCCCGGGCTCAGTGGGCAGGAGCTCCCAGAATGCTCGACACAGGCCCCGCGTGGTTTCCTCTGGGGAGACACTGGATCCTGCTCTAGGCTGTGGCAGACATGAAGACCCAGGGGCTCTGAGCAGGGGGCAAACTCTGTCTCAGAATCAGTCCCCCTCTTGTCTCTGAAAGGCCTAGACTCCCCTTTCCATACCCCACCTCCCAGCCCAGTTTCCTGAACCTTCCTCAGCTGCCCTGTTAGGAGAAGTGACCTGGCTTATGGCACGTTCTCTAAGGCTGCGGTGTGATCGTGGAGCCGGCAGAGTCCGTGGGGTGCATGTGGCACTCACGTGCTTTACTGGGACAGTGCCTTGACCCGCAGACCGACCGCAAAGTCTGAGGTCTTTGGAAAAGGCAGTGCAGGCGGTGAAGTGCTGGGGCAGCGGAATACAGCCCAGCTCCTCCTAGCAGAGCCCGCCCGTCAGGAAGGCCTCTTGCCACGTTCTGGTGGTGGCCGTGTTCTCCTGGTGGTGGCCGTGTTCTCCTCCATGAGAGGAGCGAGAGAACAGACCAAGGACGTGAGTTCAGGAACACACAAAGTGTGAGTGCCACAGACAGGAAAAGCAGCCCTTCTGGAAAAGGCACACACCAGATTAACGAGCTTATCCTTGCCATGAAGGCACTAACTGCCACCCCCCTGATTCCAGCGGACACCGTGAGGGTCACAGAGCCTGGCAGTGCTTTCCAGATGTCTAAAGGGCAACACTGAGGATGCCAATGGGCTTTGGTCTGTTTGGCAAATGTCACTCTCTGCTCATTCAAAGCATTTGAAGGCAGAGATGCCACCCGCTCAAGAACAGGGCTGGTATAACCTCTGAGAGCCAAGCAAGCAAGCTATTATAGCAGGGAACAGGCCTTTGCCATGGATGAAACACATTGCGGCCAATTCTGCAGCTTTTTCTTTTGACTTCCAGTGGGGAGGGGAACCATTACTTGGCCCATTATCCATGTATTAGTGATTTAAAAAACGAATCTCTAACAATATTCACCAGTTTAAATTGGGTCCAGCTATTCGAGCTTATTAGTAATTAGCTCCTTTTGAGGAACTTAAAATTTTAATTTTCTAGTTAGTTCACTCCAAGTCGCTATTTGCACCTCTTTTGATGCTGCCAAGGAAAAACATTCCCAGAAATGAGTGGATGAGGCTCTGCATATCTCAAGGGAAAGAAATTTAAAGTTTAAAGTTGTCCAAAAGTTAGTGTCAAAATTCAGCATTTAGATTTCTTTTTTCCATCAAGAAAAGTCCCTGACTCACTATCAAAAAGAAGGTCTGCAAGCAGGGTGCTCATGTTTCTGGCCTCTTGGACTAAGCTGTCCCCACCTGCGTGAAGGAGGAGTGGGGAGCTTCAGCTAAGGGTGGACACTCTGCTGGCTTCTTTATCGAGTCACCATTACTTCCTCACGTGCATGCAGTGCCCATGGTCCTGTACGTGGTCCCCGTCTGCAGCCCCGCGTCCACTCCTCCAGGGCCCCTCACACTGGCCCTAGCAGTGCCTCCTCCTTGCAGGAATAAAGCAGAATTTCACGGACCCACTGACCTTGAAGCCGGAGTGTCCCACGTCCTGCTGCACACACACAGCCAAGAAGTATAACAGGAGCTGGCAGGGCCGGCCCTTGAAAAGACTCCCGGGCTGGGCGGCTCCTGAGGGTGTCGGCCAATCCCGGCCCAGACTCCAGGACATGCTTGCTCCCCCAGCTGTGCCCTTGAACGCAGGCCACTGACTCTTCTGCACTGGGCCCTAGGCTCTTTCTGGCACCTGCCCTTTCTCTGAAACGTTTCCCTCCCCCTTGAAGAGCAAAGGCAGAGGCCTTATTCCCTGAGCGTGGTCTGGAGGCTGCCTCTCCCGGGGCTCTGAGAGGGGCTCTAGTGCCTGCAGCCTGCCTGGCCGACCGCCCAGCCAGGCAGGATGGGTCTCACAACGGAAGGGCCAGCAGGGGAAGCTGCACACCTGTTGGGGGATTCGTTTCTCCCTCCTCTCAGGTGTACCATCCTTGAGGCCCCAGTCAGCTCTGCAGAATGAACCCTGCAAGCCAAGGTCCAAGAGGGGAGAGATGTCTAAAGCTATCTCTCTCCAGCAGCTGACCAGGCACTGAGCCAGGGGCTGGAGTGACCTCCTTCCAACATGTCGTCTGGGGCCTAGATCCAGGGACATAAACAATCATGTCTCTGTTCAAGATCAGGCCATCTGAAGTAGATGGCACATCTCACTTTCCATCCACACCAGCTTAATCTACCAGCCAGAAGGCCTGGCAGGCCATGGCCCTGCTTAAAAATAGCCCTGCCTAGGCCATCCTCCACCAACCAGGAAGGCTGCCCGTAAATAGCAGTGACCTGCCAGGATCTTGGACAGCAGTCCTGCCATTTCAAGGGAGCCTGCCTCGGCGTCTGGTGATGGTCACGTACTCGGCTTCCGTGGCCATATGAACATCACCAGCTGAGTCCTTTCTCTTCCTTCTCAGGACCCAGCACATGTTCAGAGGGGTTGACGGAGCAGGGAGTGGAACCCCAGGAATAAGCTCCTACCTAGGAGGGTTCTCTGTCAGAGTTTCCAATTCTTTTAAACACGATTCATAGCAAAAATATCTATTTTGCCTTTGCATGGGGTACTGCTTGGGAGAGCATGTGAAGGGGCTTTCCGTGGGCTGGAAGGTTCTTGATGTGGGGGTGGTTATATGTTGTTTACACATGTGAAAATTCCTCACGCTGTACACTTAAGATTCAAGCACTTCACTGTATATTGGTTATACCACAGTTAATATACACACGGTCCCCAACTTACAACGGTTTGACTTATGATTTGTCAACTTTATGATGGTGCAAAAGCAATAAGTATTTAGGAGAAACTGTTCTTCGAATTTTGAATTTTTCCCAGGCTAGCGACATGTGGGATGAAACTCTCTTGGGATGCTGGGCCGGGCCAGGGAGCCACAGCTCCCCATTGGCCACACGATCACCAGGGTGCACAACTGATACTCTACGGTGCACTGCGTTGCTGAGCTGCCATGTTCGGTAGGTTAGGGGTTTTAAATGCATTTTCCGCCTATGATGTTTTCCACTTAGGATGGCCCCATAGTAAGTCAAGGAGCATCTGTATGTGCTGTCATTAGCTCACGCTGAGTCAAATTTTTACAAAGTGTTACTTACCTGTTACATGTGTGATATACTCAGGTATTTTCTAGGCTCTTCTATGTTCTTTCCCTAAAATGACTGAAGATCAGGACCAACCACACTGAACATTTCATGTTCTCTCAGCAGGGCCCCCAGCCCCCAGCCGCTGGGCCTCTCTGGTGGAACAGTCAGCGAGCTGGAGGACCCTGGGGCTGAAGGCTGCTCAGGAGACTGGGCTCTGTGGGTTGGGGTAGGGTGGAGCGGGGGGCCCTCTAGGCCTATTTCTTCCCAAAATAGCTCTTTTGCACACACACTTGTTTCAAGTCAGTTCCAGCACCAGCTGGAATAAATGCAGTGACCCTGAAGTTGTCCAGCTCCAAGATCCAGAAAACGATGAGGCTTTCGAAGAATGTGGAAGCACAGATTCGAAGAACAGCAGTTACAGTGAAAAATCCCTCTTTCTTTTATTTCCCCAGTTCTTAATCAACATTTAGGGCCCCCTCCACAAGCCCTACTCCAGCACTTACATTTAACGGTGTAAATTGATGTGTTTGTTAGTGAGCAAGGTCAGAAGAGAAGTTGAGATGTTGTCGAGAAGAGAGAGTGCCTTCTTTGGGGACCTGGTCATCTTCAAGCTTCTTACAAAGGTGGTGTGATGGGGATGGAACCTCTACTAGTGGCTCCCAGCAAAAATTCCAGATTTCAGAAATCCTCAAACACCATCCCTGCCACATGCCATCTGTTCCTTTCTCGTCGTTGCCAATCCCCTTCCAAGCTCAGGGGCTCTATCCACACTGGTGTGGCCATGTAGCTGGCTTTTGCCACAGGGACAAGAACAGAAGTGAAGATGACAGCTGCCATATCACTTGTTTTTCTTAAAAAAAATCTCTGTCTTGGGCTTATTCTCTTTTGTGTTCCTGAGTCCAGCTGGAGCGTGACTGCGGCAGGGCCCAGACTTCACCTTGCCGGCCAGGACAATGCCTTGTGGGATGGCCAAGCCACAGGATGAAGGAGCCCCACCAGCCTGGAATGCCCATTTCAGAAGCAGAAAAGGAAGCTACTTGGGCAGGAGGGACCCCTTTCCTCAGTTCACTCTTGTGTTCAACAGCTGTATCATGAGTCCTTCAGCACTAAATGTTAGGACAAATTCATCTACTTGGCAAAAGTTAAGGTATTTTCCTATATTAATATACTAGTTCACATAACCTTTGCAGTAATTGTAGGGGTAGATATGAGTCTTATTTGATAGACGAGAACAGAGCGCAGGAGCCCATCCTAGGTTGAACTTAGTGACTGCTGGGCCATCACCTCCTCCCTCCAGCCCTCCAGCAGCTTCTCTTGTCTCCACAGCCCATTCAGGAGCGTTGAGCTGCCATTGGATGGACAGAGCTGTTGCAAGGAGTAGTGAGTTCTCCATGCCTGGAGGTAGTCAAATGTGGGCTGGGGATGTCACAGGAAAGATCTAAGCCCTGGAAAGAAAGTGTGACTAGTTGATCATTCATATCTTTTGGAAGGTCTCCCAAATTACCTGCTACATGGGCTTCTTCTAAACGGTTTTTCACTCTGAACTTTAGAAGTAAAAGAATACTGGAAGGAGCTTATTGCTAAGAAGAGGAAAATGTAGAAAAATGAGAAAAGACTTAAATGAAGAAATCAATGAAAGTTCCAAGTATTCAAGAAAGGCGAAGTTTAATTTGCATATAGGCATAACTTACACCTCACCTGACAAGTGTTAGGCCACAGCACAAATCCCTCTGTCAAAATCACAAATGTCCACAGATTTGCAAAGTAGCTGGACACGAACAATATGCTTCTCAGACTAACACATGTGTTTGCCCATCACACACATACAAATAATAAAGAAACACATTTCAATCTTCTACAAAAGAGAGCTGAGGACAGTAATCATGTCACCTCACATTTGGACAGCACTTTACAGTTGACAGTCATTTGGTTGCCATGATAGCTCTGTGAGGTAGGCAGCACAAGAATTGCTACTCATACCATTTTGCAGATGAGGAAACTGAGGCTCAGAGAGGTGTAAACACTGGCCTAAGGTTTTCAGCTAGTAGATGGAGATCCAGGTCTGGGACCCGGGGCTGGGATGCCTAGTTCAGTGCTCTTTTACAACTGGCTTTCTGGTCAAAAATGGAACGGGTTGTGTCAAAGACAGTGGTTAGACATCATTAAGTAGAACTATTATTTTCTTTGAGCAGATCAGATCAAGTAAAAAGTTTAATTTAAAAAGTTAAATAAATCCTCTTCTTTTAAATAAAAGTTAATTTTATTGGGAATAACCCCTCTATTGCATTATTCTTTTTAGTTCAGCATTTAAAAGCTGTCCAATCATTACAGGCCCAAGAGCTTGTCTCATACAACAACGTGGTCAAAGAGGTGCTGATCCGTCATCACACGCTCCGCATGGGACCATAATGGATTTTTCTTTCCCAAATGCTTCGGTGTCTATGAGTTTCATTTGTTTATAAGTAGTACATTAAGATGTACTGAAATTTAACAAACAGTAACGGGACTTTGTGTGAGAGCCACTTGAAAATATTGCAACAGCAGTTTAAAATTCTTTCTTTAAATTCCTTCAGAAAAACATTAAGGAAAAGTGACAATGTTCTACCTTGTGCCTGAATCTGTCAAATAATATATCGGCTCAGGTAAGAGATTTATCCCTGTTGCAAAACTGGATGTCTTAGCTAATAACCAAAGGCATCCCCTAAAAGCCCAAAGATAATTCCATTGACAGTACAAATTGTGGGTATTCATTTGAAAGCATGAAATTGGATTTTACTTCTGATTTTCTAGGTTAATTTTACAGTATATATGCTCGCTACTTGGCTGTTAGAGCCTGACCTCCCATCTACTCTTAGAAATAGGTCAAAAGAAACACTGTAAATTGCTTCTGGGGATTTTAAATGTGACCAAATTGAAGTTTTTAAAAAATGTGCATTCCTATCCCAGCTGGTCCACAAATGGTGCAGGTCATCAAAAGGAACTCCCTTGGAGGTGGAGTTCTCTCTCTTGCTCTCTTGCACCTTCAATGAAGCTCCAGAATCCAGGAAGCAGAGGAGGGCCATGGAACTCTCAATAAAATGCTAAAGGACCAGTGTGGTGCTGCACGCCTGTAGTCCCAGCTACTCTGGAGGCTGAGGCAGGAGGATCGCTTGAGCCCAGGAGTTTGAGGCCAGCCTGGGCAACATAACGAGACCCCATCTTTAAAACAAACAAAAAACAAAAGGAAAACAAAGGATCAGCATAGCAATTGACAGTGACCACAGATGACCCGGGCACCTCCAAGAGCCTGCAGGAAATAGGGGCAAAAGGTTTGTCACCGGTCGAGGAAAAGCTGCATTCCAAAAGGGGAGGAACATTTGGAAATTCCTCTATCTCTTATTCTTCTTTAGTAGGAATGGCTGCAGTGCCTCTGGAACATTTGGGTCAAAGAAATGAGTCCAAACTTCAGGGAAAGTGCATATAAAACCATCCCTTTCCCTTTGGCCATCCCTTTCCCTCCAAAGGACTTTGGTGACGTCAAGGCAGAGCAGAACGCATGGACCTCCCCATTGTTGCTTTCCCTGAAACTAGTATGTGTGTGGTCCTTTCACGGATCTGTCCTGGCTTCGGTTCACCTTTCATGACTGTTCTTGGGCCAAGAAAGCTAACCTTTACTTTTACTTTTCTTCTACAAGACCTTGAGGTGTTTGGTGCAATTGACACATATTATTTCAAACCCTCAGTTTCTGAACACTGAGAAATAAATCACAAGTTATGCATTGTTAGGATCCAAATGGCCCATGCTTCTCATCATGCATCAAGATGCGCCAACCTTTTATTTGAAATTAAAGAGAACAAACAAGCAATTTTTTTTTAAAAAAAGAAAAATACAGCATCCATAAATAACCCTCCTCGGGTTTAGTGCTACACTGTTGGCTAATGAGCTATTGAAAATATTTTTGGAATGGTCTGCAAATATAATAAATATTTTACTTAATTGTTATTTCACTAGATAGTTATGTACAGAGATGGCCCTTACCGTGCAGAAAATGTACATTCTCTACCTCTATGGTACATTATCAATGCTAGCTCTTCCATGGGGTCTGAAGAGCTAGCAAGTGGAATTTGTTATCAGCTGTTAGCTCTACCAACATAATTAAAGTGCAAGGAAAGAGGGGAAACAGCCAGACAGATCAATTTTTCATTGTCAGCATCAATAAGCTTCATGCCTCTAAGAGAAAATGTCAGGTGCAATAGGCTCAGGTAATAATAATTCTATATTTTTTCTCTTCCTTCTTTTAAAGCAGCAGTCTCCCTGAGAAGAGAAGAGGGAGGTAAACAATGAGATAGCCCTATTTCTTCAATAACTGACTATCTTGGGAAAAGTAAGGTCACTTCCCCAGCCTAGGATAGCAAGACTAACCCCTGCATTTGGTTTTTACTTTAACAGCTGTCGGGTGGTTGGGCCCATTCCCATGCACTTACGATACTCTCACTCAGAAATATCTCAAAATCATTTTTAAACAAAGACAGCTACCAATAGCATGTGGAAATGTGGGTTTTTGAAAAGAAAATCCCACTAAGGTGTTTTTTAAAAAATACAGCCAATGTTCCTAGTGAGCCTAAAAAAGGTTTGTGTAAATCAGGATAGATTCCTACAGTACTATGAGGGGGGACAGAAAACAAGCAAAAGGTGCAGGGATGATTTTCAGGTACATATTTTCCCTTGGTATCGAAACCCATTATTCCCCATAGCACTTGGTGGCCTCCATCGTGTTCCACAGTTTTGTCGGTGAGGTGGGCGTGCACCTTTTTGCAAACTCCGCAGCTGCCTCTCCAAGGCGGTTGGCTTCTTGGGCCCAACTGTCTCAGGAATGAGCTCCCCACCCCCACCCCAAGTCAGCCACTGGCTGAAATCCTCTGAGGCACAGCCCACTGTACGTAATTAAGGAAATGTTACCTACAATCCATTTGTCTTTCATCATTTCTTTCCTATCCTGTCGCCTAAA
Source organism: Propithecus coquereli (assembly GCF_000956105.1). NCBI lineage: Eukaryota > Metazoa > Chordata > Mammalia > Primates > Indriidae > Propithecus > Propithecus coquereli. The sequence goes on from NW_012155284.1 coordinate 1,956,971, forward strand.
GACTGGAAAGGCAGTTTCAGAACATACCATTTCTCAAATATAAATATTTATAATGCACTGAAAACCATGCACATGCTGCGGACTGGAACTGCTTATGTGTTGGCCCGTCCCTGTAGAGGAAGCCTCAGCTTCTCTGTGAAGCTTGTGACACAAGGAAATGTAATGGAAGCAGTTAAATCCTAGGAGAAGATTGGTAGGTGTGCCCGGGCCAGTAAAGTGCCAGGGAAACATCACAAGTCTTTTCCACGGATCCTTGTCCCTGAGTACTAACCAGACGTGGGACAGAGTCTGAAATACACCTTCTCGCCTGCTCCATTAAAATGGCTACTAGCATCTCTCCTCTTACATTCCCTTATGTAAACTGTGCCATCAGCTTTACTAAATATCCCGCTTTCACCTTCCCACCCGAGTCTTAAGCATCTGTCTTTGACCCAGACAGCTGGGTTTTCTCTCTGGCTGCAGACAGAATTCCAGTCTGGTTCCATCTTCTTCGGTGGAGAAAGGAGATGGGCTCCATGCTGCACCCTGTGAGGCGTGGCATGCACAATTCCGTCTGTCCCGCTTTCCGTGAAAACTCCGCGGACTCAGGGGCAAGGCCAGATTTTCAAGCAGGGAGTCGAGGTTCAATTTTCAGTGACAGCTCATATAGCGTATCTTCATCTATGATCAGGGCTTTGTCAAGCAAGTATTGTGTGACCTGAGAAGAAAGGGAAATCCCAGCTTTTACTTCCTTCGGAACAGCAGTACGTATATTTTCTGAATAGAATCCGACACAGTTCAACAGTTTCTCTTAAACATTTAAAAACTTTCATATCACTGAAAAAAATCACGAATATTCTGTCATTGTAAAAAAAAAAAAATCAAACATCCCTAGTCCTCTTCCAATCCCCAATCCCAGGGAGCGCCCTGGAGAGGCACCACTGTCACCATTTGGTTTGTACTCTCCCAGACGTTATGATGTCTTTATAGACATTACGTTTACTTGCAGAAGTCATTTTTTTCCCTTTATAATCATAAATGGTATCACGCTGTGCATTTTACTCTGCTTTCATCTCTTAATTGTAAGTTATGGAAAGTTCCCTGTGTCAGTGCAAAGAGCCGTAATTGCTGTACAGTATTAATAGTGCAATGTATCAGAGCTTTAATGATCTCATGTTGATGGATGTTTAGTGCTGTCAGTATGTCACTACTACACAAAGTTAGATGAAATCCTCGTTAGCATGCTTCCTAGCGGTCATGTGTGAATGTTCTACTAGGGTGGATACCAGAAATAAAAGGAAAGAATTGAAAATGATGGGGCATGAGGTATTTCCATGAACGTTTTTTTTAATTTTTATTGAAATATAATGTACAAAAGTGAAAATGAATAGTTTGATTAGTTTTGACAAATGTATACACCCACGTAACTTATATCATGATGTAGAACAAATCCATCACCCTTGAAAGTTCCCTTCCCAATCAATCTGCTCCCAGAAGCAACAACTGCTCTGATTTCTTTCTTTCTTTCTTTTTTTTTTTTTGAGACACAGTCTCTCTCTGTTGCCCAGGGTAGAGTGCAGTGGTGTCATTGTAGCTCACTGCAACCTCAAACTTGTGTGCTCCAGTGATCCTCTCACCTCAACTTCCCAAGTAGCTAGGACTACAGGCTCACTCCACGATGCCTGGCTAATTTTCCTATTTTTAGTAGAGATGGGATCTCACTCTTGCTCAGGCTGGTCTTGAACTCCTGAGCTCAAGCAATTCTCCGGCCTTGGTTTCCCAGAGTGCTAGGATTATAGGCGTGAGCCACCACGCCTGCTCCACTGCTGATTTCTATCACTATATACCAGTTTTGTCTACTCTGGAACTCATACAAACGGAGTCATACAGTATGCGTGTGACTTCTTTCACATAATGATTTGAGATTCCTCCATGCTGTGGCATATATCAGTAGTTTGTTGCTCCACTGCAGAGATATTGAGTTGTTCATGCTTTTCTTATAGATTACAGCAATACTTTTATTGTCTCTTTGTTTTATATGTTGCAACTGTCTCCTAGTCTATTGTTCATCTTCTGACTTTTTAAATAATTGCCCTTTGTCATAGAGAAGTTTTAAATTTTGATATAGCAAATTTTATCAAGCTTTTCTTTTTTCTTTTTAATTATTATGGGTACATAATAGTTGTATATCTTTATAGGGTACATGTGATGCTTTGATACAGGTGTACAATGTGAATTAATCAAATCAGGGTGATTGGGGTATCCATCACCTCAGGTATTTAACATTTCTTTGTGTTAGGAGCATTCCATTTCTACTCTTGTATTATAGTTATTTTAAAGTACGCCCTAACTTATTGTTGATTATAGTTACTTTGTTGTGCTATCAAATATTGTTCATTCTATCTAACTATATTTTTGCACCCATTAACCATCCCCACTTTATCCACCCTCCCCCCAACTACCCTTCCCAGCCACTGGTAACCATCATTTTACTTTGCCTCCATGGGATCAATTGTTTTTAACATTTAGCTCCCACATATGAGTGAGAACATGAGAGATTTATCTTTCTGTGCTTGGCTTATTTCACTAAACATGATGTTCTCTAGTTCCATCCATGTTGTTGCAAATGGCAGGATTTCAAGCAAATGTTTTATGCAAGGAGGGAAATCATCCACTTCGTGTTTTGGAGAGCTCAATCTGTCTGTAATTTGTAGAATGGATTTTGCATTCTAGAGTGAATGCAAGTAGATCAGGCGACAGGCATAGGTAGCTTGGACCAGGGGTGGGGGTGGTGGAAGCAGAACGAAGAGGAGCAGATGCACAAGAAATACAGGATGCAAAATCAATAGAACTCGATGATGAACTGATGTTCTTTTTGCCTTCTTTTTTCTTAATCGGACTTGCCAAGATTTTCTATTTCATAGATCTTTTCCATGAGCTAGCTAGCCTTTTGGTATTAATGATCAACTTCATAGTTGTTTTCTAATTCATTAATTTCCACTTTTTTTCTGTATTAATTCCTTCACAACCACAACCATATAATATTACCTTTGGCTGATGGTCTATTCTGTAGGAAGTCTGCTGGAACTGGCGTATCTCTCTGATAATGTGTGATATCTAACAGAGAAAATAAAACAAAATGACAACAATGAAAGCAAAGCCAAGGCATTTTCCTACATTGCAGCACAATTCTCCCGAGGCCTCCTCCCAGACAGCCAGCCCTTCCTCCAGTGAAGTAGGTGGAGCCCTGTCTGATCATTCCCTATGTGTGCTGCCTTCTTGCCCCTCAAGGAGCCACGTGAAATGGCAACAGCAAGAAGATACTGAGTTTATAATCAAGAAACAGCTGGCAGTGGGCGGCCTCAGGTTTGGAAGAGGCAAGCTCTGGGTGCTACTGACTATGGGCTCCTTGCTTCTAGCTTGGTGCTCAGAATCTGGTTATCCAGCAAGAAGCCTTCAGCAACCTTCTATCACTGGTCGGTCTCAGAAAGTCTTCCTTGGAGCTTTCTTCCACCTCCGCTTTGCCCAGACTGCCAGCTGAAATGGCTCTGCCAAAAATCTCCTCAATCAGCCAAATCAGGTTTCAGGCCCAGTATCGATGACAATAAAAAGCAGACATTGACCTTGATTACTCAGTGTCTTCTCTATAAGCCGTTGAAATCACTGAAACAGACTGATTACAAAATTGTCACCTACCATTCTCATTTTGGAAAAATTGACAAGGCCTTCCTCAGTAAAGTTTGGTGTTCCTTCTTCAATAAATGCCAGGTCTGTCAAGTACATGCCAAGGTAAGGAACTGCTGGAGGGTTGCAACTGCAAGACCAAGAGGCACTGTTCTCATGCTCATTAACGCAAACGTCCATTTCCCTCCCCAATTTAAACAGGAGGCAACTATGCCGCTTCAATTCTGAGGAAGAAAACCTGTTTATTTCATTTTCAGAAGCACATTCATGATACGCTGAGTTTTAGACACATTTCCCAATAGAATGTAATACAAAATGACAGCCCATGCTTTACTATGTGTTTGAGACAATGGCATGTTCAAATAACAGGATGTCTTAGAGACAAGTACGAAACATTTGCTGCTTTACTATATGTTTGAGACAATGGCATGTTCAAACAACAGGATGTCTTAGAGACAAGTACGAAACATTTGCTAGCAGTAACTGTTTGCAGTATTTGTAAACTGGTCACAATTCTTTGAGGCAGAGAAGCTGTAGAGGAAAAGCCCTATGCCCTGACCTTATTAAATTAGAAACATTCAACGTTAATGAACTGGATGGAAAAATCAATGTGATTAGAGCTCTGCACTATAGTAAATCTTGTTTTCTGTTTTAGTTAAACGTTTCAGAAAGTGTAGACTTAATTAACATCACAACTGCAAACTAAAGTGAGACACTGTTTTGTTTTGTTTCCTTTTGTTTTTGGAGGAGCAAGGGTGGGTATACTTGGTCTTCTCAAAGAAGCCTGAGGCCAAGAACACAGGTTTTTGATGCAGAAAGAACTGGGTTTAAACCCCAGCTTGACCAGTTACTAAGTAATACTGGGCAAACTCTCTGAACTACAGTTTCCTCATCTATAAAATGGAGACAGAAGAGCTTATCTCTTTAGTTTGTTGTGAGGCTTAAATAAGACACAGCAAGCACTTAGCATGAAAATTGCCATTTAGGAAATATTCAGTGAATAGTTCTTATATTATTATTGCTGCTATTATTATTATTATTATTGTTAGGCTTGCTTTCACTCACACCATCACAGGACTAATATTTTTCCAGAGTAAGATAATTGTGGTAGATATGAGAAAACCAGTTACAGAATAGATTCTATGTTCTACATGTGTGTGTGTAGAAAAAGAAAGATCCAGAAATAGAAAACCAAAAATATATAACACTAATCGACAGGTGCTAGAATGTTTAAATAAAAACTGCAGGAAATCATTGCACTTGGATGAGGAAATAACTGAATTAAGAAACTTTTTGTACTAAAAGATGGTCTGATTTATTATGATGACATTTTTTTTCTTAATCGGAATACTCCGCATGCCAACACTATACCTGTAAGAAATTTACCGTAAGTACAGTATCCAAATGAAAAGGAAAATCAGAAAATACCTAGACAATGGAAGTTGTTTCCCATTTGTTTTTCTTTTCAAAGCAAAGTAGGAGCGAGGTCACTATTCGTATACTATATGAATTATGTACATATATTTCTTAATTATGAATAATTTAATAATTAAGATAGACATACTTTTTAAGGGTTTCTCTGAGATTTTTAAATCTTCCTTCAGACGAAACGGTCTTCTGAAGTTTGTCCATTAGAGCTTTTGTCTAAAAAACAAAAACAAAAACTTAACGTTATGAAAATACTATGGTTTGATACCATAGTGAGTTGCCCAAAGATGCTCAATTCTCTTCTCCAGTGGCAGGTGCTGTGACCTTTGTCAGAATAAAGGTCACTGTGTGATATCATTCTCACAGTGTAGAGATAGGGCATTATGTTTACAGGGAATGTTAAAAAGAACACATGGAGAAGAGGAAGTGCCTGTATCTACACATTTAGCCAAAAAGAGAGGACAAATGTGTAGAAAAGAAAAATTGCAATGCATGGAAAACTTAGGGACTAAAAGAACTGAAAAGCACGTGTTGCATGTAGAATCCTAAAGGAGAGGTCTGAGTCAGGGAGTTTTCACAATGAGTCTTTTTGAATGTTAATCTCCAAACCATCAAAGCACACATTTGGTTGCTTTGGTACTGACTGAGTAACATACTCTACTCCAGATTCTTTCTTTTTTGATCATCTTCATGAATTTGTTAGAAAAATATAACTAATGTTTACTAAGAAATAATAACATTTTTGTTGATATTAGTATGGAGTTTCTTCGATGAACATGGGGGAGAACGGTAGGGTGGCCCTTGAGGGTGAGGACCCAATCCTGGTAGTGTGGGAGCTTTCAGCACAGCTCGAAGGGCTGCCTCCCCATCCTGGTTTCTGAGGGCTCTAAGAGACCTCCTGCCTGGCCCAGGGCTGACCTTGGCTCAAAAAATCTGCAGAAGTCCAGTCTGCCCGACAGCCGCAGAGCAGATCCGTGTGCTCCAGAGTGCAGATCCTTCCAGTCTTCTGACATCTCCCAGACAGATCTCAGGTGTGGAGAAGGGACAGCCGCAGGGCAGATGGTATTACTGAAGGTGTCTGAAGCAGGGAATATCTGCAGCCAGGCCCTACCCACCGTGACCAGAGCGAGGCACTTGGCCCTGAAGATAGCCTCTCTGGAGGACAGTCTATCAGCCCTGCTAAGGCCACTGTGAGTTACCCACACATGTGACTTAAATGGTATACATTTTAATACCTCTATAGGTGGTATATTCAAAATTTGAAACAATAATTTCAATATTAGTCTTATGTCTATTCCATGGTCAGTTCAGTGATCCCTAAACCCGCATCCTATCAAAGACAAGAATGTCCCTTAAGTCAACTATAGAGAAAGCCTGGAAGCTTTCTTAAGGAAGATTTAGGTATCCCTTGCTGACAGCTGGTGATCCCTGGAAAGCTGGTGAATTTAAATGAGATTGGTAGATTACATTAATGTTTATTTCCTAGCTGCGACATTGTCTATAGCTATGCAAGATGTTGCCATTGGGGGAAACTGGGTGTAAGGTGTAGGGAATCTCTGTATTATTCCTTACAACTGCATGTGAATCCACAATCATCTCAAAATAAAAGGCATTTTGTTTTTGTTTTTTAAAAAAAATATTAATTAAAACTGTGGCTTCTATTTGCCAGGTCCAGGTATTACTGACAGGAAAAGGACTTGTGAGTCTTAGGGGCCAAATTCAGGATTCTCAGAGCACTGCATTTTTGCCAAGGAATAATGGGGGAAAGTAGGAGGAAAGATATGACTTAGGCTTGCTTTCTTCCTATATGAAGAAATTTAAAGTCTCTTCTATGGGAAAGGGACAGGTTTAGCGAGAGAAATGAAGAAGAAAAGTGTAAGAAATCATGAGTGTCTCTGAGAGGGGCTTAAATCCGCAGAGGGGGCAATAAAACCAGACAGTTTGGAGGAAATGTCAGCAGAATATATTTATGCTCTTCTTCCAGCCTGGAGCCCTAGAGGTGGGCACCCTGCAGATGTTCCTCACCACATTTGGGTGGTCACAGCAAGGTAGGCATGGTAGTATGTAGGGGAGGGTTAGGCAGACAGGGCCTGATGTAGCCCCTCCTACCCACTGGCACCAATGGGATATGAAGGAGCCTGGGAAACTCCCCCGAAGCCGTTTGAGAGGGCCAAGGTGGTCATCCAATAATGAAGAGTTGATATGCCCGCCAAGGATCACCAAGGGGCAGAGGAGCCTGTAGGGTGGTGAGGTCAGCCAAGCTCTCTGGGTGCAATCACCATGCCTTGTTCCTGGGCAGGGCGGGCAGACCATGTGACACCAGGTACAGGTAAGCCACAGTGGTCTGCACCCAATGACCAATCAGCAAAGGACTACAATAGGGAGCCAGCGGTGCAGACAACCTCCCGGAAGCCCGAAGCCATCCACAACACCCACCAACAACCAAGGAGAAGGCCAGGAGAAAGGGCAGGGGAAGAATTGTGATTTAGTTTGAATCTTAAAATATCTGAATGAAAACAGGCATAGGCAAGCTGAGTCCAACAAAAGAAAATTAAGAAAGCTGTATTTCTGTATATCTAAGTCATTATGCCAAAACTTTAAATTCACTACCTGAATGACAAAGAAAAAGGTGAACATTGAGGCCCTTTGCCCCTGGCTTTCTCCCTAAGGCATGTGTACCCTTATTTGGGGGGAGAAAGAATGGATTCATTGGATATCACTCTTCTCACTTGGAATCAATTCGGGAAATTCTTGACTGACAACCACATTGTTTGAGGTTGTCCCCCAAAACATTTTAATGAATGTTTTAGAAATGTACATGAGTGAAATCAATTAAGTGGTAAGAGCACAGTAATTAGCCGTGTTGGCACCTTGCTTTGGCAGCTGAGCTGCTCGTTTCAGTTAATGATTTCCTAATTAGTCATATTTATCTTGTCTCTTGTCTCCCAGCCTCTCCTCCTCTCAGCAGCAGGACATGTCACTCGCTGATGCTCACCTGCTTGGACACCTTGGCCCAGGTTTTCTTCAGCCTGTAGATGGCACTTCTGTTTAAGGCCGAGGTGATCTCCAGCACACCGTTGTAGTTGTGCAGGCATCGGCAAATGTCCGCCACCGCCACCCACTTCTCGATCGCGTTGGCACGGGAGCCGACATCAGCGTAATTCATTATCTGGGAGGCCACCAGGTTACTCATCTGAGACAATCAAAAAGCCCAGAGAGGCTAAGAGCCAAAGCAGTGCATTTAGGCAAAATATCTAAATTATCTGCAGACAGGTCAGGAAAGCAGGATGTTGAGTGGCATGAAGATCACGTTCCATACTTAGGGACCAACTTTCTAAAGAGACTATACAGTCTGTAATAATAATAACAACAAACTAATGAGCATCTGTTCACCCTTTGAGTGAAGAGAGGGATTATTTGCAGTCTAGCTTGTTGGTGGAAAAGGCAATTTTACTAATCAGTAATTTTGATGGAGTTATTGCTAATAATTATTTAGGAAATGGGATCCTAACCCCTGAGGAATGGCAATGTCTGCAGATCTGGGGTGTCATTCCTAGGGGCCTTTCCACGTATTCCTTGGCTCCCAACAGTGTGTAGGTCCTCACCCTGGGAAGCCTTAGTTACAGAGAAAGAAAAAACACTTGCCCAAGTCAGATCAAATTCTCAACTGATCGACTCTCAAACCAAACACTCAGCTACAGAAGAAAAGAGAACATTTTCTTCTTCTTATCCTATTTTTCACTGATAGTTAGAAGCGCCTACAGTTTCAAAGCTAAGTACTGTAATTCTACCAGCTAAAGCCAGTTTAAGAAGCTCAACTCTTAAAGAAAAAAAAAAAATTAAAAAAAAATTTTTAAAAAGCAGCTCAACATTTACAATATGGAAAAGGAAAGGGCAAAATAGGATTACTGTATTAACAAAGGGAAAATGGCGCATTTAATCTTATAGCCATACACTAAGTCTGATGTACACACCCATTCTTTGTTGATTCTGAAGATACTTAAGATCTTACAGTGCCTCAAAATTATCACTGTGGATATTCATTAAAGCACCTACTAAGGGGCTGTTCTCTGAGCACCTATTTGTCCTTACAGTAGAGAGAGGAATTATTTGAAATCCAGTTTGTTCAAGAAAGAGGTGATTTTGCTAATCAATAATTTTAATGCAGTTATTGTCAATAATTATTGAGGAAATGGGATAGAACACGCGTTCTTTTAGGTGCTGAGAAAAGAAAGACAAATAAATCAGTGTCCCTGACCTTAAGGTGATCTGAGCCTAATTAGGTGGGAAGGGAAGGGGAGGCAGATATATAAACTAAATGCCACACAGTGAAACACAAAGCTACATCTATGTGTGGAGGGGCTTGTGAACAGGGAGGCAGCCTGGGGCATCTGGCCTAGTACAGAGGAGGCTTCTAGAAAGAGGTCATGCCTACACTGACTCCTAAAGCATCAAAGTATAAGAGCAAAGGGACAGAGGTGGGAGGCTTGGTCTAGTGGAGGATGTGACAGCCGTCTGAGAAGCACAGGGGCCGTGAGAGGCAAGGATGACAGATGAGCAGGGCTCTTGTACGCCAGGTTGAGCAGTTGGGACCATATCCTGAAGGGCAGGGGAAGCTACTGTCAGATTTTTGTCAAAGAGAGAAATATAATTAAATCAGCCTTTCAGAGGAGTCATTCCTGTGGCACTGCATGAAGAGGGGTTACAGGGCAGCGAGATGGCAGGGGACAGATGCACTGGGAGCTCCTGGGGAGAGAGGATGGAAGGCTGGATCAAGGTGGTAGCAGTGGGAAGGCAGGGTGAGGAAGGGCCTGAGATACATGGGGATTTAGGGTTCACACATATGTTGGGGGCAGTAAGAGTGAGGTGGGTAAGGGAGAAGGTGACCTCTAAATATCGTGCTTGGGTGAGTGAAATGTATTTTGAGGCCATTACCCACGACTGCGGACAGAGAAGATGATGAGGAAGTAGGCTTGGTGGCTCTGGGCTGTGGACGACAGGTTCCACCTGCAACTTGTTGAGAGCTCGATGCAGAGGTCATCCAACTGGAGGAGATACGTGGGTCTGGGGCCTGGGACAGACTCTCCGGTTCGAGTGTCCGTTATACCCCAGGTGCAGGTACAGCGCGGGTAACAGAGATTTACTCCCCACAGCAGAGGCTCTGCTTCTCCGAGTGTGGACTAGATGAGTCACGCACCTCATGCGTTAGGCAGCAGCAGCATTGAAGCTCATTGTGCGGTAGCGTTCACGCAGCATCTGTGTGCTCTGAGCATACCCTGTGCAAAGCACTATCTTGGGAATCTACACTGTCATTTTTGTATTTTGATTCTGGACAACTTATTAATTTACCCATGGGGTTCCTGGTAGTTTTGTTTATTTTCTTTTTAAACACATCATTATTCCTTTTACTGTAGTTTGGTAGAACTGGAAAGGGAGCCTTCTCTTTGCCTGGATAGACCTGAAGACACTCCCACATCTGTTACTAGTTCTACCACAGGACTAAGACCATGAGAGCGGAACCAATTAAAGGTTAGGGGGTACAAAAGCATCTCCTAATCTTCCTTCTGGGGAAAAGCAGAGCTGGGAGATGGACCAACAGCTGGCCACTGCAGCACAGAGCCACGGAAACAATGAGATTTTGCTCTAAGAGATCCTTCCAACCCTGGAATGCAATTCAGGCTGAACGGTCAGTAAGGATGAAGAGGACTTGCACCAACTCAGTCTCACTGTCACCACCACCGCCACCAGGGGCCAGTGACACATGTACTGCTCACTCTGTTAGTCAAGTTAGGGCCAGGAAGCAACAATGATCATGAAAAAAGTAACCGCAACCTATACATTATTGAGCACTTACCAGACTTGGGTACCATCAAAGCTGAACCTCTTATGTCAGGAAGTTAACTGGAAATTATTACATCACGGTGAACTCTTACGTGACAGAGTTACTTGATTTTAGAGGAGTCGTAAGACCCCAATATTCATCCCCTGTAACACGCCCAAAGTTTTCTTTTTATGGCTACTCACATCATTAAAGTGCTGGCTGGTTTTCATAATGTAAGGAGTTCTTTCATTTTTATCCAGCTTCATCCACCCTTGCCCAAGAAACTCTCTGAAAGTTCAAAAGAAAACACAAAAACCAATTAAGTTTTTAAAAACTGGTTGACTGTGATCCTGGGTAATTATCATTAATATTAGATACATTAAATTTGACATTGCCTAGAATGTCACCTGACACCTGCTGCTACCGATCTCTCAAATTTTAGCTCAATGGTAGCATTTCACCACTTGATACCAAAAAGAAAAAGATTTTTCAGTTTCCAGATTTCTCTTATAAATATTTAGAACTTTGTCCCTGTTGGGAATCATACAAAGGCTTCTCCAAAGTTGGAAAACCACCACCAACACAGGAGAAATGAAGAGGTTAAGTGGTAATTCAGAAACCATGCCTATTTTTTCAGGATTGTTTTTAAAAATATTAAGCTTTAGCGAAGAGTTCAAAAAAATGCATCACTACCAAAAATGTTCATCAAGAACAGAATTATTCCCTCTGCTCTGCTCTGCCATTCTCCTGGAGGATGTAGGCTCCACAGACAGGGATTTTGTGTTATCCCCAGAGCTCAGGACAGTGCACATGGTTAAGGCTGAAACAACGCTCCTTGTTACACTTTTGCAGCACGTGCACCCGGCAAGGCTGTTCAGCAGGTGGGAGCTGGGCTGGTCGGAAGCTCTGCCTTCCGAACTTCACTCCTGAGCAGGTCGCCAGACCCCGGCAAGCAACCAGGGACCATTAAGACAGAGTGTACAGGAATTATTTTGTATAGGCATTTAAAGAAAAAAACCTTGAAATGACTCTGACACGTTCTTAATACAGAAATGTTGACTGAGTCCTCGGGCAAGGTTCTTTGTCCCTTGATGTTGTTGGTACTGCTCCCATCCTGCAGAGTGCTGGACATAGGGGTGCCGGTTGCACAGAAGGAAATAACTGGTAGATATTCACACAGGCACCGAGGTGACAGGGAAGAAAGGTGGGGAGGGCTCCAGGAGGGGACAACGGCAACCACACAGTTCCAACTTTGCTCTTCCTCCTCCTCCAAGATGCCCCATTCTCAATGTGCTGTAGGCTAGTGGGGGAGGGGGTAGTGGTGGAAGTGGGTGGGAAGAGACACTGTGGGTCCTAACTCAAGTCTTCAAATAGTCACTGGGTTGATTTCAATGGCCCGTGGGGCACATTCCTATTTTAATTTGTTTTTCATGTTCACGGATAGGTCTGTGAGTGCTGGAAGAGAGGGAGGGAAAGACGATAAAATGCATCGAAGATCAGTCTGCAGGGGCATCCTCTAGCCCTGTCCTGGTTCCTCTCTGACCCTCAGCCACCCTGCCCAGGCCCGGACCCTCCATCATCATGGACATCCTCTGCTCTGCATAGGACATGGAGCACGTTCGTGTCTCTCATCCCACTCTCCCTTTACCTCCAATTTAGCTGTTTAGTTCGCGGAAAATGTGTGCTCACAGTGGCCATCTGTCCCAACGAAGGCCTTGTTTGCGCAGCTACCAAATATGACAGCTGGAAGGACTTAAACAGCCTCCCCTTACTCTACACACAAGGAAACTAAAAGGCTGTGTGATGAAGCTTAGCAATACTTGTTGATTTACAGAAATGGGTGAAGGACGGTAGGAGAATTTACAGCCTTTACCCTAGATCAGAGTTTCCCATGGTGTGCTCTCGGACTACTCAGAATTAGCTGTGTTTTCTCCTTGACAATACAGTTTCCTAGGCCTCAACCAAACCTACTAGAATCAGAATTCCTGAGGGGGCTATCTAGGAATGTACATTTTTAACAAGCTTCCCAGATGATTTTAGGCACACTGAAGTTTGAGAACCGCTATTGTAACTGTATTCAGGCTTCTGGAATTCAAGGGTAGAAGTGTACAAAGAAATTCACATTCTATGGTAACCGTAGTCCATACAGAAACACAAGAGTGGCTGTTTTGAGAATCCCCAAATCAATATTTCCAACATAAACTAGAATGAAAACATATTCAAGGGGTTCCAAACCATCGTAAGATTAAAACTCATACCTCTGGTCATGTGTGTGTGCATACACAGAGACACACACACACACAGAGACACACACATAGACACACACACACACACACACATCTGCCTTAGGAATAATGTCCACTTTCTAAGCCAGCTAGTGCAGTCCAGCCTGCCGCGAGGCACACTCACTCATAGGGAATGCTTCTGAAAACAATGTGGTCCAACAGGGTGATCTGCTCAGCCAGCTCCATGGCTGACAAGGTCTCGAAGCACTCGGCCTTCAAACAGTCAGTCTGCAAGAGAGGAAGAAGGGAAATGAAATACTCAGGGTAGGTCAGTGAGGCAGACAGCTGCACGTGTGGAAATGTGACGTCCATCAGCAGGTTCTAGCTATGAAAGAAAATGGCGGAAAGCTCAAAAATATCAGTCGACATTAACATCATGGACCAATTGGCCCCATGTGGTTCATCTCACAGAGCTTCACAGATAGGACAAATGGTCAAACACTCGGTAATAAGTTACAAGCTCACCTTTGAGAGGTAGTTTGCACATACTTGTGCAAACTAGATAGAAATGTGGCTGAACTTACCATTTGAATTATATCCTCTAATTTTAGGTGGATGTCATCTTGATCATCTTGTGAAAGGGCTCTAAAAAAAAAAATCAAAATATCCTCCATGAAAAAAAAAAATAGACACGCTAGGAACGAAACTACAAAATACAGTTTGGTTTTCCCTAGGTGGGCAGTCTGAGAGGTTGGGTCTGCAAAGATGTGCAACACGACAGCCTGCTGTGCTGGGGACAAGTGGTTCCAAAACAGAAAAACACAAGAGAATCATCAAGACAGCTAATTTAGAACAAAGAGCCAACTTGTTACATGCAAGGTTGTAAACACAACAGCCACGGTCAACGCGAACCTGAGGGTGAGTGGGTTGTGCTCTGAGTTATGGAGATGATCTTCCATGTGAGCTGGGCATCCTCTAAACCATCAGTGAGTTGCAGCCATAGACCTGAGTGCCCTGTCCCCACCTTCCACCCGCTACCCTGGGCCTTCCCTGCTGATTCTGCAGCTGAAGGTGTAGAGCCGCCCCCTTCTCAATCAAGCTCACATAGACCAGAAGCACAGGGGAGTTCCAAACAGCGTGAGGCAGGAGCCGGGAGATAAATTCTTCCCCCTTGCTTTCTAGACAGACTTTCCTCAGATGCTTTTGGTGCCATATCCCACACACGGTGTCATTCAGCTCTCAATAAATATCTCTTTTTGGGGGGTGGGGATAAATGATGAATGAATGAGTAAGTAAATGAACACATAAGTTAATTAATACCTAAGATACTGGTTTCAGAAGGGGGAGGATATTTTATGTTCAACAAAAGTTCAGAGTTCAGGAGAATTATACTGAGTAGACATCCAATTATATAACTTGCAATCAAGGCCAAGCATTTTAAGATACTCAAAATGAAGGCACAAGCTCATATTGAAAGTACTAACATATTTAAACAGTCCAGAACCATGTAGCCTGTCTGCTAGAGGAAGCCGGTTTTAAAAGAAGTAACGATGTGATGTTCTGTTGTATTCTGAGTTGATAACAACAACAACCAGGAAAAATACAACATCAACACAGATGGTTTATTGTATTCTAACTGTGTGCCAGTCACGTGCTAAGCATTTGACAGACGCTACCTCAAAAAAAATCCCTTCTAGATAAGCAATAGTATCTCCACTTTATAGATGAGGAAACAAAAGTTCAAAGACATGGACTAGCTTGCCAGGGTTCCAGAACAGTTGTGCTTTTCCTGTTACTCTGAGCATCTTGTAGGTGGACTCATGAAAGGCAGCTCTGCAGGGGGCCACACGGAGCACACAGTCAATAAATGCCACTCCCTCCTCTCTCTCTTCCTCCCCTCTTCAAAAGCTCTGTTTCAAGGGGAGCAGGAGCCTTCTATAACAGATTATGCTAGTGGCAACCCTCTTCTCAGCAATTAGCCCCGTGTCATTTGTGAGCAGAAAGGAATAGTCGTCACATGCTGAAGGGCAGATTAAGATGAGGAAAAAATAAGTTAAACACAATTCTCCTCAAAGACTCTCAAATCACATTTAAGGGTTACAAATAGCAGATGGAAGTGACCCTTTTCCAAAGTGTATGTCACTCTTTCCACTGTAGTCTAGGTTCCTGGAGAGAGATCTATGGCTCCACAGCTATGTGTACCAGTGGGAAATATCTTTTTTATGCGGCTGGACAATATACTTCCCTTGGGAAGAAATGGTCAAGAAGTTAGCGCCTATCAAAGGTTCCTCTTCTTAGTGATTTATCTCAAATATTCCAAGATGCTTTCTGGTTCCATTAACTTATCTAATATTTACGTCTTCCTGTTGATGCTACTTGGGGCTTTGAGGTTTGAGGATGACCTCTTTAGGAACTGAGTCTACCACCATTGACCATCCAAGAAGTCGGTCACTGTTTCTTCTCATTCTGTGGCATGTTAGGTATCTATAAAAATTTCTACACTGAATAGATTTTTGAAGACAGCTAGTTAGACAACTTTGGAGGGGAGTGGTATTTTAGAAATATAAAAGTTTTGAGTGGAGGTTTTTATTCACAAACAGGGCAACAAACTACCTGTGGTAATTAAGTTTATTCCTGATTAAACAACCCCTGTGAGCCTGTGAGTCAGGGGCAGCTCTTCATAGAGAAGTTTTGCTTTATTGTATTTAATATAATATATGCTTAAATACATTTTTATGTTCAGATCTCTCTGTTATATGACTGGAGTGCATATAAATCTCTAAATGTCAGAGCTACATCTAACTACAACATGATGTGTTTTCATCCCTCAGCCATAACCTGGATTCACAGTTCAGAACCGTGAGTACCAAATATACTTAAAAGGAAATGGGATCAATCAAATTGCAGAAATGGAAAATTCCTCCTTCAATTACAGAAATAAGAGTAGTCTAAAAACAGAGCCAAGAGCAATCAGCCTCTGTTTGGAGACTGGTCGACACTCTCCTTGTGCAGACAAGGTGATGAAGCCTAAGAAAAGTCTCGAGATCTAGCTGGCTGAGATCTAGCCTGGTTTCTCTTGGGCCATATTGCTTTGATGGCAAAACTATTTTTCCCAAGAGCTACTGTCAGTGCTGCTAATAGTTTAATAATAATAATGATTATAATCATAGCTGTAATATGAGACTAATTACGTTTCAGGGATTGTGTCAACCTCTTTACATATATGATGTACCCTTCACAACAACCTAGTGAAGTCGGTATTACTAGCCCCATTTTATAAATGAGGACACTGAGTGTCAGACTGGTGGAGAAACTTGATAGCTGTAAGTGTCCGGGCTGAGATTTAAGCCTGTGACATCCTGCAAAAGTCACAATCAGACTGTTCAGTGTTATATTCCTACTGTACCATCTACTAAAATTTCTCTTCCCTGTCGGTCTTGCGCTTCTAATTCCCAGGTCACTATTTGGCAAAGAGAATGGGCACGTCTTGAGCCTGACGAATAATGAAGACCTGGGATGGTGACTAGGACTCATCTTAAGCACCAAGTCCAACTGACTGGTTTCTGAGGTCCCCTCCTGGTGCAGACGGAAAACTCTTAGGATTGACTGGAAATGTTTGGCACAGATGTCTTGAGGGGACTGGCAACGAGAGGGCCTCACATTAGTCACTCCTGACCATTTTTCCCAGTCTGAATGCCCTCATTTCCCTGAAAGCTACTTAGTCAAAATGTCCCTAGGCACACAAACTTCCAGAATGCAGTTTTTTAGTATTAATGTTTTAAATACAAAGAGCATAAGGAACTATCTACATGGAGAGGAAAGGAACAGCCATCACCCACAGGCATAGTCACTTATCCGCTGGAACAGGCTTTTCCTGAATATGTATTTAGAATTTTAAAATCTGAAAATAGACTCAGTAATGGAATCCCTAAGCTTACTTAGATGTTTTCATAGAGTGGAAAAAGTAAAGGAGGCCTCTAATTGTGTCCTAGGGCTGCCCTAACAAAATACCACAAACTGGGTGGCTTAAAACAACAGAAATGTATTGTCTCACAGCTCTGGATAGAGGTCTGAAATCAAGAGACCAGCAGGGCCATGCTGCTGCCAGAATCTGTCGGGCAGTCCTTCCCTGTCTTCTCTTAGCTTCTGCTGGTTTGCTAGCAATCTCTGGTGCTCTTTGGCTTGCAGCTGCAAATGCCTATCTCTGCCTCCATCTTCGGGTAGCATCGTCTCTGGGTCTGTCTTCCAGGGTCGACTTCTTATAAGGACGCCAGTCAAATTGGATCGGGGGCCACCCTGTTCCAGTAAGACCTCATCTTAAGTGATATCACCTGCAATGGCCTTATTTCCAAATAAGGTTACATTTTGAGGTGCTAGAGGTTAGGATTTCAACATAACTTTTTGGGGGGACACATAAAAGCCCCTACACCAAAGAATGATCTGGCTATGGGATCTTCAGCTAATGAGGGCTATGATGACTTATGGGCCAGATGCCAGAACATCACAAACCAAAATCTGGCATTGCTGCATCAGGGAGGGACTTCCAAAAACATGGTGGACTGAGCAAAATAGACTCCCCTCCACACACAAGCACTCTGGATAACGTACACAAAGAAACAATGTAGCCAAGCTTGGAAGAAAGAAAGGATTCTTTCCAGAGATTGTAAAGGAAGAGGGAATTAGAAATCAGAATGGTAAAAGAGTACCAGGCCCTTGCAGACAGGTGCTGTGCTTCCCACCCCCAAGTGGGGAAAGAAGATATAGCCACGAGTGAGCTGGAAAGTTGTAACCCAAATGTCTGCACAAAGCCATTGATAGCTTCCCTTTTCATGCAGAATGGACTAGAAAAAAATCCACCCACCACTTCAGGAAGCTGTAAGAAAGCTTGCTACCCGCTTAAATGCTGGGTGTAACAACTATGGACACAGTCTCTAGTGGGATACCCAAAGTTCAAGCCTTTATCACACAGAGGTGTGGAGTCACACTTTATACACTCCCACACGATTACACACCCTACATGAGGTGGAAATCCTAAATGGAAAAGTTAACAGAAAAAATTGATTTAGGACCAGGGAAACGAGCCGAAGAAAATGCATAACTTCTCTGTGACAGCACATTCACAATCTAGGTGCACAGGACTCCCGCAGAAACACTACCACCCTGCTTATAGACATGAGCTTATGATACACAATTAGAACCCACATGAGGAAAAAGATCTCTCTGCAATGGCTGCTGGACTCACAGGAGAGGATCCCTAAGGCTTCCTTCTTTTAACTTCTGGCCCTACAGGAAACCAGAGTCTGCCCACACAAGCAGGCGCCACCGCACTCCACTTGAGTTATGCCGCCCAGACCAGAGTCTTCCTGAGACAGCAGCCTCCACATCGCCCCCAGGAAAGAGAAGATGACAGATAATACTTTACTGGTGAGAACACAATCCCTGCTGCCCCCAGGATTCTAAGATTTATCCTTCTCGTTTGATAGGATCTTATTTTCTGTGAACAGAGCACAAACAAACCGATGTAATTCAATCAGCCCCTGCAATTGCTTTTACCTCAGGATGTTTGCTGTGGCTTTCCTCTCTTGGGGAAGGAGGTCTGGGTCTCGCAAAACTTCTTCTAGCAAATTTAGGACGTTCATCTTTAATTCGTTGTTGAGCTCAAAATCCTACAAAATAAAATGAATCTTTTTCAATTTTAGTTTTTAAGGGTTAATAAAGCTCTGTGACATGTGACACCGTGCCACATGATAAATTCTCCAGAAGCTGTGGAAATTAAAAACACATGGACCTCAGAGCTCCCGCCACCCCCAGAGATCCTGATTTGCTCGGTCTGGGACGAGGCCCTGGCGTTGGCATTTCTGATGGGCTCCCCAGGGGATGCGAATGTCAGCGTTGAGAACAGCAGCTCTGGGGACAGCAATTGGGCAGGGTCCTTAACAAGGCTTACAGGGCCCCGGCCAACCCCTCAAGCTGCTTCCTCACTCTGCTTGCATCCCCACGACCTCCAACACATACCACACACGCCGCACACTCAGGCACACTCACTCACACTGTCCGACACCCAGCAATGCCTTCGGTTCCTCAGAGAGATACGTGCTGCGCTTAGCCTGGAACACTGTGCCCCCTCCCTGCGTTTATTTCTATTCATCTTTTGGGTCAAGGAGGTGATATACATTCTCCCTGCAGTCTTCCTGAACTGACTCAGTGGAGTCATGGAACATGGAACATGGAACATGTAACTCACTGCTATCATAACATGCTGATTATACTGTAAGGGCCAATTTAATTATCTGCCTTTCCACTGAACCAGGAATAAGATAAGTAACCGGTACACAGCAGTAGCTCAAAACATATTTGTTGCAAGAATAATATCTATCATTTGGGTGATGACTTCAACGAAGATAGCTAAGGCTGTCAACATGTATCCATATCAATATAGACGTGCTAAGGGCTAAAGAATGATACAAACTGATGGGGCCACCTCAAACCAACGCAGGAGAGAGACTGAAGGGGTGCCCACAGCACAAAGTGGGGGCAGTCTGAGCATCCAAATGAATAATGAGAGTGGTAAGCAATAATCGACTGAACAAAAAGAACCCGCAAGTTCTTACTGATGCTTACAAAGACAGGTAGATAGAAAGATAGGTAGATAAAGGGGGTAGAAGATAAAACTGTGATTTGTAGTGGAATTACAACTAGTAAATGTGAAGGAATAAATGAGTTAGAAATTGCCATTTTCTACCAAAGCAGTAATCACGGGTTCAGGCAAGGATCATGAATGGGTGCTAAATGGCTGACTAAAATATACTGGGACAGAATTAACAGTCTCAGAGTACTCCCCAGAGGTTAGCTGTTCATTTCAAAGGGACAATCTGTCAGAAAGCACCTTACCCAAGTGATCAAAGTTATCATCTCCAGTGATGGAAGAAACCATCATGTACCTATTAACATAATGTTCTGTAATGTAATACATCACTTCCTTAATATTTCTGCCCAAAATGCATAATCTTGATCTAATTGTGAGGAAGCTTGGCATGTACTCTTCAAAAATGGCAATGTCATGAAAGAAAGAAAAACTGAGGAACTCTTCCTGTTTAAAAGACACCAAAGGGGCCACAGCTAAATAAATGCACCGTGTGAACCTGGATTAGACCTGAGGTCAGGAGGGGGATGCTTAGAAAGGGCTTTACCATGACAACTGGCACACACGGAATCAGAACTAGGCACCAGTAGAGAGCATTCTACCAATGTTCAATTTCCCTTAATTTGATCATTTTACTGTTGGCTATGTAAGAGCACGTTCTTGTTCTTGGGGGACAGGGGAGAGAGAGAGACTAAAGGTGGTAAACATGTTAGCGATTAGTGAGGGATTCTAGATGTGTTATCAGTGTACTTCGTTTTATTCTGGAAATTTTTCTCTTGATTTGAAAATTTTCAAAGTCAGTGTTGGGAAAAAAGAATAGAATAAAAAGGTAGAGTTGTGGCTCTTGCACTCTTTTATTAAATGTATTTGTAGGAAACACCTCCGGGCAGCATACTGGCATTGTCAGATACTCCAAGATGAACAGAACACTGCTAACTCCTGCTTTCAAGGACCTTGCTCTGATAGACTGTATCTTCTTACGTGCAGGCATGAGTGTTTATTTCCTCCACATAAAGTGACATATTATAATTACATTTTAACTTTAAGGAAAGTAATTTTGAAGCACTGACATTCTGAACTGTTTTAATGGATTAGAGAGAAGGTTGCTAATTGCAATGAATCAGATAAAAAGAAAACAGCAAAATTTTCCTACATGTAGTAAAAAAAATTTTTTTAACTTCATTATTTCACACATTTTAGGCATTGGAAAAGTCTAACCTAACTTGAATTGAGTATTTTTGTACCTCAGTTTGGTGGCAAACAGTGTAGTAACTTATTTTCGATATTTCACTTTTCACTGTTTGACAATAGCACCATTTCTTCAGGAACAACAGCCACCAGACCCAGGAGCAACACAGATATTAATGTCTTACGAATCTTAGGGCTTCGGATGATATATTTTCCTAAAATTTCACCTACTTATTGTCCAACAATTAATATTCTCACTATTAATTTTTCTTTTAAAATGTATGCAAGCAGAAGAAAGTAGTCTTTTGCTGGTGTTTTTTTCCCTTTTGTTTCACCCCCTCCCTCGTTTCAAGGTAAAGGGAATGCTGTTTATAAACAGTTAATGATAATGATCTCACCTACTTTAATCTGTGTGCACTATCAAAGAATTTCTCCACCACCAGGAGTCTATTTCCTTAATGAATATTTGATATATATTAGTGAGACAACCGAGTCCTCGTGTAGCTATGTCAGGTCTCTAATGATGCAAATAATCTGATTATCATAAACGGCACGATTAGTGTGAAGGACATCTGGCTACTGTTTGGGCCTTGCTGAGGATTAATTAGTGGTTTAATCAGCAAGCATCACTGAGCACTTACTGTGCCCCATACTGCGCTCACCTGTGGGCCCCAGGACAGCAAGTGTGTGAAAGGTCTTATTAAGGGAAGCAGAATGTAATTTTATTATTCTGAGCTCTGGGAAGACTGGCTTGAGAAGGACCTTTGAAAGACTTAATGAAACCAGCTGAGATATTATTTGAAGCATGACAAAACGGTTACAGTTGAATATTCCCTGCACCGCCACTGATATAAATCAGACTCTCTGATAGCTGAGTGTGACATGGAAGAATTTTCACTCACAATTTTCGCTTGCATTTGTACCGGTTTTTACAATGTATAAAGTAACCTCTTGTATATAATCTTAGCTCTTCCTCAGCCGACCTGGCAGCAGACGAGACAGGAGGCATGACCTCATGATCTCCCTTCACACATGGGCCACCGAGGATGGAGAGATGTGATGGTACAGGCTGCGATTAGATTCGTAGGGACATGCAGGCACTGAGACAAGAACACAGGTCTTCCGCCTGACTCCTGCCAGAGGCCTTTATACCTGCCCTTCTCAAACTGTCCCGTGCACAGGACTCACCGGGGGCTCTAGCTAAAACGCAGATTCCGCATGCGCCGGTCTGGAACCGGGACTGAGATTCTGAGTTTCTAACAAGTCCCACATGATGCCACGTTGCTGGTCCAGGGACCACATTTTGAGTAGCACTGCCTATGTTTATTAATAAGTAAATAAATAATAAACCAATAAATAAAAACTCAAAAAGTAAAAAAAAAAAATCGGAATCTTCTGATGTACTGTGTACAATGTGTAATTTCATTCTTTATAGATGCATATAAATTACAGAATTGGTCGTTGAAAAATCCCTGTTAAAAATATAGTAGCTGCTACCGAATAAAAAAGAAATCTAAAGCAGCAAAAAGATACTTGCCCTACTAAAATCCAGAGCTCAGTTATTGAGAGGAAGTCTGGCTGACAGCCATTTTGTCATTATCCAGAATGTCATTTTTGGCTGCGTTTCCCCAAGCCCTGAAACGGGCAGAGAGAACGCTGGGTGGCACGAGCGCCACGGGGCGCCTTCTCGGAGGCAGCGCGCCAGGCGCCCACAAGATGGCGCTCCGGGGTCGGCTGCAACTCGAGTCCGCAGCCGCCTTGGGCTTGGACCCGGCGGGACCGGCTGGCTGCAGGCCCTGGGGAGAGAAGCTGCTGCCGAAGGTTACCACACAAAGCCAGGTGCGTGAACCCGAGGCACCCAAGACACCCTGAGATGGTCACCGAAGTTACCACAGCAGCAGTATTTAGTTTGGTTTTTGTTTTCCAATTCCTGAAGCAGGAATGAGAAGACAGGATTGGAACAAGAAACCACCCTGGAATGCAGGTCTGGGAACCACCTCAGAGAGGCGACACCTGCAGCGGAAAGCACGACAAAACTGTCACGGAATGGAGTGTGGAACGAGCAAATGCTTAGGAGCAAAAACACTGTCAAGTGACCATGTTAGAATCCTCCTAGAGAGATAAGCTAGTGTGAGAGGAGGCTGTTTTACCAAGATTCTATTGACTCAGACATGATTAGCAAATCATATATGATTTTCCCTAGGTTGGTAAACAACTCCTGAAGTAATTACAGTCATAACTAAGACTTAGTGAGAGGCTGCCCCACGCTAGGTAATATTTTCACCACTTTATTATCTAATTTAATCCTCAATAGCAATCCTGTTACAGAGTCATCGTCATTATTCACATGTTACGTGTGGGGAAGTCAAGGCACAGAGAATCTAAGTATCTTATCCAAAGTCACAAAGTGGCAGACCCAGGACTTGGACCCAGGCAGTCTTGGCTACAGCCTGAGTTTTTAACCGCTACGCCACACAGCCTCTTGAAGAAAAGCAGCGATCAGTGAATTAGTGCTGGCTGGCCTGGGGAAGGCTGGGCTGAAATGTCAAGCAGGTGCTGAACCTGGAACTGCTTTCCACCTGTGCTATTTGAGAGAAGGATCTTAAGGCTCTGGTTTCCAGTCTGAACAAACTAGCTTGCATTAATAAGACCAGGTCGTACAACAGAAAAATAATCTGTGAAGCAATAAATCAGATTCTCTAGCACTTTAATCCCTGTTGATAGCTTAGGCATTTGGGAAATTACATTCATTCTTTCAGGAGAGCAGGGTAATAATTAGTAGTTTACTACATGAGGCCAAGGGAACTCTAGGACATTGAGAAAGTCTGACTCAATAAACACAGTTTGAAGATAAAGAGAATTATGAGAGTAATTTTGTCATTGTAATCAGTACAGTGTATTCCTAACAGTGGCCAGAGATTTTAAAAGGCAAGTGGAAATACTGCGGAGTGGATTAAAACCACACAAATACTTTGAAAACCTGGAACAAAGAGCTCATAAAGGAAGGCCTTAGGATGTGTTAGCCTCAAAAATGAGAGACTAGGGTTTGACTTAATGATTTTTGAGAAATGAAAAGCATGCTACTGTTTTCTGTCTTCTTTGACTTCGCAAGGTGAAAAATTTAATTTAAATTGTGGTATAGATTTAAATTAGATTGGGCCATTTTGCAAACTGGAAAACTGAGGCAAAGATGCTGAGTGATCATCTCAAGATATGTGCAGATCAGTCGTGGCAGGTTTGGGACACACCCCTCTGATTCCTCATTTGAATGAAGTAGAGGTAACAGGCCTCTAAACCTGTGTGGTTTTCAAGTCTTTTGAGGAGAGTAACCTTTATTCAGAATTTCAGTAGTGAAGCTCTATTCCAGGGGAGATTGTGCTGGCTAAAAGCTGGGGTGGGCGCCCTGTATAGCACCGCTCCCTTTGCCCACCGGCCACCATCCCCGGCCTGCCTGCGTCCGTGCCCCCTCTGGGCAACGATGGCTCTGATTCAGGGCTTCTCTCTGGAAAAGTGAAAGGGCAGGGTTTTCCAGCATTTCCTGTTGCATAACTACAAAAATATTTTAAAAGCCTCATTGTTCACACAATGAAAGAGAACATTCTAATTGAAAAACATAAGAAAGGGCAATAAGTTTGGAATTAAACTCTGCAAAGCAATGCCATAGTAATTCTAAACTTTCCAATACATGCTCGACACTTATTAGTCATTAATTACTTACTCATCAGCTTTTTGAATCTTCAAAGAGGAACAGAATATACAGGAAATGTGTACTTGGCTATCATCTAGCAACTTATATTTCAGGTAGTAAAACCTGGAGATAATTAAACCCCAAGTTGGGTAAGCACAGTGCTTACAAAGCTTCTGGTAAGTCCCTGAATTTTTGTTGAATGAATGGACAAAAGTCTATGGGGAGGATACTTGACTTTGAGACAAGTGGTAATATGCTACCTAATTCTTCAACTGGAGGTTTGGGAAACTAGTTTAGCAGATGTAAAATGGGAGGATACTAGGGGAAGGCACAGTGCAAAATGTGGAAGATATGTTAGAACAAAAATAACTGGGAAGAGGCAAATGGCAATGAATGACATCAATTCAGTGAGAAGGGGAAAAAAATCCAGAAAACCATTTATTCAATCATTTTCTAACAAATGACTCTGCATTTCAATGACTCAATAAAATTCAGCCTCTGGTTCTGAACAGCTGTGGTTATAGGAATTTTTAAATACTACCCACAACCCCGAAATCAGATAGCTCCCAAGCTTACATCTTTAAGCCTCAAAAGGGAATCAATCAGGTTAAAAAGTATTTATCAAAAAAAAAAGAATTTTTCCAGAAGCTGCATTTTCCATTAGATTTCTAGATAGTTGGTTAATTTATATGGATTGTAGCTTTCAAGACGATGACAAAGACTAGAGGGAAAAAGAAAAGTCTGGAAGGTCCTGCTTCAATCTTGATGTTTAAAACTTTCTTAGTTAAATAATGCCACCTGCCAACAAAATTATCTTTAAGTTTAACTCTAATATAAGGCTTAGGAAAGTACTGGAAAGTAGTCTATTAGTTATACTTTTTTTCTCCCTACTCTGATCCGTAAGAGGGAAAAAGACTGATGAAGAAAGCTGGTAGGGAAACATACATCATTCCTTTCCCATGGAGAAGACGCATTCAGAGTTACAGGAACGTGGTAGAAGTAGCATCTTTGACATTCATCCAAGCAGAGGCTTTATGCAAAGAGATTGGAAGCTAGAGGTTAGTGACATCTGGGAGCAGAGTGGGGAGGAGAGGACCACACAGAGAAGGGCAACAGTGAGGCAGAACCGTGGGACCTGAACGAACCAGCAGATGCACAAGTCTTAAGTCAGTCTTGGCGTCCTGAGGCAGCTCTAAAGTGATGGAGAGCACGGATCCAGGACCAGCCAGATCCAATGAGGACCAGATTATGTCACTGGCCATTGTTCCCTACGCTGAGGACTCAGCTGCGTGCCAGGGTCTCCAGAAACACTTCCGAGGTCCAGGAGTGATTATGAGAGCAGGGGGTGCAAATTAGGAAAAATAAGCTGCCCCGCTATGGCACTTGCATCAGAAAGCTCTTACAACAGAGGTAAGCTATTGATGTACATAAAATCCCATGTGGTGCTTCTCAGTGATTTCTCTGTCAATGAAATCCAGCCACAGAAGGTTAAAGAATCCCACTAGTTCTACAGGGAAAACTAAATTTCTGTCTTGGCAAGTAATGGAAACTGAAAATAAGTTCTTTTGAAGACACTGAAGCCTCCTAAAAGCTTAAATCTAGTTCACACTGACTTAATAAATCCTGATGTAAATGTCTCTCCATAAGGAGAGTTTAAAGGATAACAGTGAGGAGGTATAAAAGATAAGAAAAAACTTCAGTGAGTAGTTAAAGGAACTAGGATTTTCATACTTGGTTGGTTGTTTCCCTGGACCAGAGAAAAAGAGTTAGAGAATGAAAATCTATCTTTAGGGTTTAAAAAAAAGAAAAAGAAAGAAAGAAAGAAAATCTGTACCTATCAGATACTAGTTTCTTATGTTTTGTATTTTCCGGAGCAATACGACAAATAATTCGTTTGTGCATTAGAACTCCACACAAATCATTTTGCCAATTTTACAGTGAGGAAACTAGCTAACATTGCGATCCAGACTCGTGTTCAGGTTTCTGGATTTCTGTCCTCACAGGATTCCTTCTTGACCCAGGAATCTCTGAAGACCTAAAGTGAACTGTGACACCTACAGCGTCTGTCCTGAGAGGAGAAGGAGAGGACAAGGGCCAGGGAAGTGATGGATGCAGCAGCCTCAAGTACTGTAGGGATGGAAGTAAACATCAGCCTATGTGTCCAGGAAATCAGAAGGGGCCAAAAGGACCTGAAGTGGCCGGACTAATTAGACAGAGCATTTTTTATTTCATCTCGACTATTCTCATGGGAAATCTGAGTTTGTGAACAAACACTGGTTTGTAGCTGGTGGATGTTTGGGATCTCTTAGCTGAGATATGCAGAGGTCAACAGGAAGTGGTGTGGACAACTAGAAAGGAATGGGCATCGATCAACAAGGGCGAGACTAACATAAAAAGTGTGCAGGCCATTGATTATCCTCCAACTGGGTGTTTGCCTCAAGCTGTTTGCAAGTTTGAAGCAGTAGACAGCTAATTTGTCATTAAAAAAAAATATTTCATGGCTGCCAGCATCTCACATTGACACTAGATTTTATCTGCTTGTTCCTGGTATCCCCATCGGCTCCCACCGGCTGGGGACAGGCCCAGGAGCCTCAGTGGTTACTTTGGGTCCCTGAGCAGTGGGGCAG
This sequence comes from Propithecus coquereli, assembly GCF_000956105.1. NCBI lineage: Eukaryota > Metazoa > Chordata > Mammalia > Primates > Indriidae > Propithecus > Propithecus coquereli. The sequence goes on from NW_012155284.1 coordinate 1,984,254, forward strand.
CATCTAATCCACCTGTCAGGGTGGGGATGTCTAAGGTCTCAGTGCCCTAAGATCAGCGGGGGTTTCCTGGCCCTGCACCATGGACAGCTCTCGCTGTGTCTGCTGCAGGCCAGCGGCCGGGGGAGGCTTGCACAAGCGACTACTGTCGCCATCTGAACTGGGGAGGCGCTGCAGTGGTCATCAGAAGGGACACAGCGCTCCCCCCTGCACTGCCTTTAGCACGTACAAATCCTTTGTTTGGGCAACACAAAATACAGTCCGGGACAAAAGTAACTTTCCTACGGAAAGGTTTAGAAATAGAGGGGGAAAGCATTGGCGGTGTTAACATGTGATATGCTCTCTGTTCTGAGTCAGAAGTGGGTTTTTACCCACTTTTAACCTGGCACTGCCATTTGCCATTGTGTAATCTCAGGAAAATGATTTCATCTGTCTGAGCTTCATTGCTCCATCTGTAAACAGGGGTAATAACAATATCTACCTTCCCTCCCTCAAAGGGGTACAGTCAGGAGTAAACGACTTAATATGTGAAAACTGCTTAGAACAGTGCCTGATACATAGTAAATAAGATAGTATTTGCTAATTTTTTTATTTTAATTGGGAGTCTGTCATTCAGAATACATTCTCACAGAGGAAACGACCTTTTAAGAATTATGTTTTCAAGTCACCTATAAAAGATCCCGTGCCCATATCATAATTAAACAATATCAAGGCTAGCAGTCTCCTAGAACAGTATTTATTTGTTTGTTTGTTTATTTATTTATTTATTGGGGGGAGACAGGGTCTTGCTCTCTCACCACAGCTAGAGTTCAGTACCATCATCATAGCTCACTGCAACCTCAAACTCCTGGGATCAAGCAATCCTCCTGCCTCAGCCTCCTGAGTACCTGGGACTATAGGCATCTGCCACCAAGCATGGCTAACGGCTCCTAGTTTATTTCTATGGGATCCAATGCTTCCTCCTCACTCAGGGGACTAGGGACACATCTCCCTTGGAAGTTTCCTCATCCTGTGGTGACGAAGATTTGGGGAAGGGGGTTTGTAACATCTTGAGCATCTTCAGGAGACCTGAGACAGGAAGCACCCCCACACAGCAGAGAGCGCTGCTGCCCAGGGAGGCGTTCTTCCCCCTGCGAGAGCTCAAAGGGCAGGCCTCCACACGCTGGGACTGTCTTGCAAGGGGAAGAGAAGATCCACTGCTCAAGGGCAGTGACTGGGCAGGGAGTGTGGACGGAAAAGTACCCCCTGGCCGGCTAGCAGGAGCGGGCATGGACCAGGAGGGGCAGAGCTGGCAGCAGGCCTGGAGCTGTCAGGAGAGGCGACAGGAGCTGCCTGCTGAGTAGCTGGCTGTTTCTTACACCTCTCGCTCTCCACCCACACCAAAAATTCTGAACTGTGCTTGTCCTGGCCCAGCCTCCATTTCAGATTTGGAACAAAGACTACATCTGAACTTAGTGCTCTAATTTGATGCCGAATTTTGCATTTTGCTAAGCAATGGCAAGAAATAAAAAAAAATAAAAAAGGGGTCCCTGTTATCTGCTAAAATAACAAACAGGAGAGATGAATGGTGTGAAAGTCACGTTTTTGGGAAAATCCGGTCCCTGAGATCCTTGAACCCATTGTGTAGAGACCACCACACCAGCACCCACCTTTCCGCCTACCATGGCCTGGGGCTGTGGGACAGAGGGATTCTCACTGGTTTGTTTACTCACTGGGAAAAAGCCCCTGTCTTCTCTTTGAGATCTAGAGCCCCAGCACTGGCGTTGCATACGGGTTTGGCTTTCCTCTCCATAAACCTAACACAGGCGCCCCCATCGGCAGGCTCACTGCAGTAGCCAGCACAGAGACCACCCCATCAGGGTCCTGTTTCAGGGGGCTTTTGGGAGCTGGGTCTGTTTCCCTGTTGTGCTTTTGAGAGGTCTAGACCTGTGCTGTTAATACTGCAACCATTAGTCACATGTGGCTATTTAGATTTAGTTAAATTAAATGACATTAAAACTTCAGTTTTTCAGCCATGCTGGCTACATTGCAAGTGATCAGTGTTAGCTCCATGTGGCCAGAGGCCACTGTGCTGGACACAAGAGGTAGAGAACATTTCCACCACCACTGCAAGTCTAACTGGGCAGTGATGCTGAACCCCTCTGACACTTGCTTGGCTCACTGGTCCGGTGAGGGCAACAGCATTTGCCTGCCTGAAGGTCAGGGTTTGGCCAGAGACCACCTTCATAAGGCCACCTCTACCCAGGGCACCCACCTGTAACGGCTACTGTGTTCTGCCTCGTGTAATCCTCACGATCGCCAGGAGGAAAAAGTGGAATTCTCCCCATTTTTACAGATGAAGAAACGGAGCCCTGGAGGAGCTAAATAGCTTGTCAGACACACAGCCAACAAACGCCAGAGCAGGGCGCTCAGTCCAGATCACCCCAACTCCGTAGCCCCAACACATCTCCTATAGGGTTCCAAAGTCCACTCTGGCTTTGACGCCGGTGCTGCATAGACAGCCTGGGCCTGAGTTCAACTCTCACTGTGATGCCTGCAGATATAAACTCAGCTGCCGTGAGTGACTACAGAGTAGCGTCCCAATAGCTGCGAATTCCTGTCTTATGCCTTAGACTACACTTATTTGGTAATTGCATTCAGAAAGTGTTATGGAATATATATTTTAACAAAAGACTGATAGAGACTGTGTGTGTTTGTATGTTTATGGGAAAAAGTATATATAAAACCCTCTTATGATGGGAAAAGGGTATATATATGTAAAAAGTATCATAAGCAAAGCTAAAAGTAAAAGAACAACCTGGGAAATGAATATTATTTGGCAGATAAAGGATTTTATTCTGAATATATAAAAAGCGCATAATGTCAATAAGAACAATACTAAAACCAACAGAACACTGGGCAATGCTCAGGAAGAAGGGCATCTATTGACAGGGGCCCTCTCAGGTGCTGGAAATATTCCAGATGTTGATCTGGGTGGTAGTTATGTGGGTATGTGGACAGGTAGAAAGTCATTGAGCTGCACACGTAAGTTGAGTGCCCTTTATATGAAGTACATAATATCTCAATAAAACTCACAAAAGCATGTAAACTGAACTATAAACTCAAGAGTTCTTCATTATCAGCTAAATACACAGCTCTTTGTTCACCATAAAACAAATGTACGAGTATCTAAGTGAGTTAGAAATACAATATCTGAGCTATTTTGATAGATTCTGTGAAATTGCTCTCCCAAGAGACCCTACACTTCCTGTATCATAAACAAGGATGAAATCATCAAACAGGATTACTGCTTCTTGCCAGTTCCAGGACACTACTCTGTAGGTCACCCTGCATGTAGTTCTGGGCAGGCACCCAGGTCTTCCAGTACCTTTTAGTTACAAGAATGGTCTCATTTTAACAATCCAAACATCCAGTCCAGTATATTAATCAAAGCTTCACTTCAGTCTTTTCTCCTGCTCTGGTCTGGCTTGCTTCTAGCATGGCAGCCTGCACAGGGGCCCCTTCTGCCCTCTCCACCACCTCCCCTACTTGCTTGCTATGGCTTCGAGTCCTGCAGCTCAGGTCCCGGGGAAAGGTCGTAGTTTGAGGTGATGGTACAGTGGGAGCCCGGTCCTGGCTCTTTCTGTATGTGGCAGGTGGACAGTGGCTAGCTCTTCCCCTTGTGGGCGCCTTGGTGGGGTTTTGGAGACCTCTCTGCTGGAGACCTGAGGCCAGATCCCCTGGCCCAGGCAATGTTTGTCTTCCTGTGAGTCACTTTCAACTCCCCCAGGCCCAGGGGGCCAGTAGTCCCCGTCCCCTAGACTCTGTGTATGGGGCTCACATCACCCCTCAAGCAGTCTTCTTGGGCAAGATGCAGGTTGCCGGATGGGACCCCACGGGTCCACCTGGTTCATGAGAGTGCTCATGAATGCAGCTCACTCCCAGTGCACCTGCCTCTCTTCACTTCGCCTGGCCAGCACTTTTCACCTTTACACAGGGGAGGCTAGCTGGGAGGTCTCCTGGAAGTGTCTCTCATGTGGCTTACTGTGAAAAGGAAGGCTGTCCTTCCCTTCCCCATGGTAGAGAATGTACACTGACAACTCTGTCTGGAAGTCACCCTCCCCCGCCTCAACTTCCCACAAGTGGGTGATCACAGTTGCTAGTGGGATTGGTTTCATGAGCTCTCAGCTTGTCTTGCTTAAGTGGCCTAGCAACTCCCTTACGGATATCCAGGCTTTTGCTGCCTGCTGTACCTCCTCCTGTGCCATTGGTCCTCTGCCTGGGAGTCTGAGACGATCAGAAGAACCAGATCTAACAGCCTGACACACACTCAGTTGCATCGAGTACACGGCTCATAGCGGGTGTCTCTGCCCGGTGACTGGAAGCTCCTAGAGGTGGAGACCACAGGGACCCCGCTCACTCTCATAGCCACTCTTGTGCCTGGCAAGCACTGGTGCTCAGGGCTTATTCATTGAATGAATCAAGGAGGTGAGAAAATAGAAAAGGGAATAGCAACGATTTCTCTATAAACTCCTTTGAGGAGGACAGTTTTATGTAAGTAGGTCATTTTTGTCCAATCTCATGTTTTTAAAACATTTCCCTAAGCCTACAATAAGAAAATGTGTGACTGTTTCATCCTCGGCCACTTGTCATTGAGACAGTACCCAGAGTCTGATGATGCCAGTTGTGGCCTGTGGGCACAGCTGCAGGCTCCTTTATCAGTGCCATCCCAGGGGCTGTGAAATTCCTCAAATAAATGGACAGGCATCTCTTCAGAATTGGTTGGTCAATAAGATAATTCAGGAAAACTGAAATTGCTATAGATTATACATGCAAGGCCTTTGACAGAGACTCACGCATGGATGGGAATTGTCTATAGCCAGCCTCCAAGTCCCTCGCCCGTCTGTGTGTGCACAAAAGACAAAAGCAATCACAGAAGCATCTGGTTAAAAGCTCTGCAGCTCCAACAGCTGCAGGGACCTGGGAATTGTGCAAATGGTACAGAAGGCCTCCCAGCAAGAGATGCTCGAGAAGCATGTGGGCACCTAATGAAAACACTTCCTTTATTTAGATCGTCTACACACACAGCCCTGATTTCTGGTTCATTAGTGGTTATAATCTCTGTCTTGGCTGACTTAACTGTGGAAACTTTCAAGGCTAGAAAATGACCTCCAAGAGAGAATGAACAACAGCAACATTAAAATGTAAACTCGATGTGACAACTATTTACTGGGCATGTGCCGTGTGGCCAGTGTCACAGAACTACGTGCAAGGAGACACAAAGATGAATGAGATGAGCCTGTCTACAAGGACCTTACCAGCTAGTCGTATGGAGATAAAATACACATCTCTCCTGTCCTTAGATGTAAGAGACTTAGTCACACACATCTATACTGTAATTTATGTTTAATCCAACATAACCTTTAATTTCCATCACATCTTTGGGAGAGCTAGAGCAGGGATGGTTTTTCTCATTTTCACAAGAGGAAACTAACACCCAAAGAGGCTGAGAGACCAGCCCAGTGCCCCTCAGGAGCTGTGGTGGCAGGGCTGGAATAAGAACACCAGGCGCGGTGGCTCACGCTGGTAATCCCAGCACTGTGGGAGGCTGAGGCAGGAGGATCACTTGAGACCAGGAATTTGAGACCTGTCTGGTCTTCAACATAGTGAGACTCTGCTTCTAAAACAAACAAACAGACAAAAACCCACACAGGCCCCCCTGACTCTGGGCTGCTGCAACGTCTGCTGATCCACACACAAGGTGCATGGGGGAGAAACCCAGCTTGGTCCTGTGGCTTCACCGTAACCTCACGCGGCAACAGTGAGTGAGGAGGTATAACAAAACGAGGAGCAGCCAGGCCAGAACGTATCAACAAATGAAGACTTTTAGAACCTGAAAAAAATGGAACATTCTAGCCTCACCAAATATTAACTAAAGAAAGGGCTAGAAGGTTCCAGGAGAAGAAATGCAATTTCAGCAGCACGCGAGGGTAGAGAGTTGGAAGGTGATATCCTAGGAACTCTTATTTCTCCAGAAAACCATCTCCCCACTCCCCACCCCATCCCCAATTCCTCTATGACTTGGTATTTCTCCTGAATAAAGTTCAGGGTAGTATCTGCCAGTAGTAGTTACCCTTTTTGAGAAATGAGAAATAAATACATGCCTATTTGTGGTAGACTTGATTCTCTAGATTATTCAGGGACAAATCTACATTATGGTCCTTCACTGTAGCTTTTCTGTTTCTATAAATTGAAGTGGTGTCCTTGGGTAGTCTGCCATGTGAGAAAAAATGCAACCTGCAGCTCAGGTCCCGGGGAAAGGTCGTAGTTT